>NC_142694.1:7133712-7285227 GCF_029641045.1 Salvia hispanica
GCGTCTCCCTCGTTGCGCTCACCCACGCCTGCTCCAGGAAGCTCGACGATCCCGCCTCCTTGCCGGTGCTTCCGCTGCCGTCCAAGAAGCGCCGGGAAGGCGGCAGCGGCGGGAGAGGGCTGCTGAAGCTCCTTTGGATGGTTGTTTTGATTTTCTTTTATACGTTGGTGGATGTGGCGGCGTTTGTTGCGACGTTGCTGTTTCTCAGAGACGTGAAGACTCCGGTGGGAGCCGGGCGCGGCGTTAGGCTCAGCCGGAAGAGATTTGCGCATAGGATCGCTAGTCTTGAAGATGTCAAGTTTGTCAAGAACGCCATGAACGTGGTATGTGTGATCAATTAATTTTTAATTATTCTTGATTCAATTCTTAGGTGATGTTCAGTTTCCAAGATAAAATAATACTCCTAAAATATAATTTAAGATTGAGTTGTGAGATTATTTTAATCATAGGGTAGCTAGACTAATTAATTATCCATCTAGGATTGAGTTGTGAGGTTGAATCTCATGAACCAAACACAGTATAAATTTAATCCGGATACAATCTTGCAAACCGAACACCTAAAAGTTTATGTGTGAATGTTGTACATTGTTGTTTTAACATTTTGTTGTCGACAAATTATGGAAGAGCGTTAATGATGTGGCCCTCGGAGTAACGGAGGCCGGCCTCAGTCGTTATCACAACTCATTATACGGTGAGAATATTTTTTATAAGTATTATTTACATCTTGGTAATTTGATTTTGATTTTATGTATATTTATTTCCAGTGAAGAATGGAGAAAAAGGGGGAGAAAACAATCTACCGAAAAATGTAAGTATTCGATCAACTGTGGTGTTTAACCTCAGACCATCTCCAACAATTGAGGTAATTAAGGGATTTCAATTATTGTTTTTGACATAGTATAAAAAGAGAGAATTAATGAATTTATAAGTATGAAAAATTGAAAAGGATTTGGCTGAGATGCTGGAGAAAGAGGAGTTGAATGGGATGTGGGGCAACGTAATAGCAATAGTTCTTCTTCCATTCAGTATTGCTTTGCAAGATGATCCATTAACATACATTCGTAGAGCTAAATCCACCATGGATCGAAAGAAACTATCACTTGCTCACCAATGCGCCTGCATTACCATGAAATTAACTAGCTCTTTCTTCGGAATCAAGGTAAATATATATATATACTCACTCCGTGTCTTAAAAAAAATATCTAAAAATTTTCCATCTGTGGACACTGCCGAGTGCCGACATCATAGCATCCTCCTCGTAATAAGAATTTATTGATTTTCTTCCAAAAAAAAAGAAAAGAATTTATTGATCGTCTATACATTAAATAGTATGATTGTATGACCCGCCACCGCTCATAATATAAATGTAAATACTATTTCATAATGTAAATATCATTATTAGTAAAGTACACTAAAACTCTTTCTCCATTCAAAATAATCAATACATCTACCACTTTTATTCAAATGAATACTCCTACTGTATTAAATAGGAGTTATTATTTTGAAGCGTAGGGAGTATTGGTGATTGTGAACACTGCATTATAAGAATGCATTAAACTACGCTACAATTAACTCTATTAATGTCCTTTTTATATTTTTTGGACAAATTACTACATCCGTTCATCAAAATTTGTCCTATTTTTCCATTTTCGTCCGTCTCCTAAAATTTGTCGCATTTCACTTTTACCATTTTTGGTAGTGGATCTCATATTCTACTAATTCATTCCTACTCACATTTTATTATAAAATTAATATATAAAAGTAGGATCCACAATCCACTAACTTTTTCAACTCACTTTCTGTTACATTTCTTAAAAACCCGTACTGGATCAAAGTGGGACAAATTTTGTGGATGAAGATAGTAATACACAAAAACAATATTCTCATTTGTTTATGCTCCAAAATAATTCGCATGCGCAGGCAGCAGCGCGTTTGACTCGGGCTGTTTTCCGAAACACAACATTTACTTTCTCTAATGTGATGGGTCCCACTGAGGAGGTCAATTTATTTGGACATCATTTACGCTACATTGCGCCTTCTGTTTGCGGATTTCCTCAAGTAAGATCAACTAACTAATTAATTGCACAATTTAATTATTTCATTCTTTATATGGGATGGTGACGATCAACTATATTTTTTTTGAATTCGAATAATTACATGCAGTCGTTGATTATCCATTACCTAAGCTACAATGATAAAATAATAATTTCTATCGGCGCTGATGAAAAGTTGATCGCAAATCCTGATCAACTATGCGATGATTTGGTCTGATCTCTTCAAAACATTAAGGAAGCTGTCAAAGAAAAGGTTCTCGCGTCAGCTTCTCTCGATTACTGCTGATAGATGACTTTCCATTTGATGTGTTTAATAATATTGTATTTAATTTAATGAATATTGTTGAGGTTGATAAACATTGGTCGTACTTAATTTGGAGACAATGTCATTCAAGATTAATTAGTCTTTAATTATGAGTCTTGGCATTTACAAAATTAGTGTGTGTTAGTGGAGAGAGTAAAGTAAGAGAGAGGGAATAAATTGAAGATAAAAGGTGTTTCCAACGTTAGTAATGAGTCATCTTAGTTGGGACAAATCAAAATTAAAAGTGAGTCATCTTCAATAGGATGGAGAGAGTAATAAACAACAAACCAATAAATTTAAATATTATTCAAGATAATCACCAATAAATTTAAATATTATTCAAGATAATCACCATGATCACAGGTTAAATAATAACATACTAATCTTCTTATAAAACGTGAGTTGAAACAAGATAATATAACAACGAACAAATAAATTAATCGTGTAAAATTTAAAGTTAAGATTATCTGGAAATAGTTTGATTGAAAAATATATTGTCGAATGAGTTGAGCAAGAGGTTGTGATACGAGCATATCCCTAGAATTATCTCCATATAGTATTATTTAGTTAGTTATTAATTTTCCATATCTTTTCATATTTATTAGGATTATTTTCTTATTCCTTAAGTTAGGGTATTTAGCCTTATAAATAGGGGACAATGTTATTCATTTCAATCATTCAAGGAATATCAAATCATCTTAATTTTATTTTAAGGCTTTTATTTTAATTTTATCTTGTTCTTGGTTTGATCGACGGATCCCGAGACCACCGTTTATTCCTCCGTCGATCGCCTTTGCGACGCCGGAAACTTGTTAAGGGAAATATTGTCCCTTAACAGGTTGTTCCCTTTTAAATCAGACAAAATTGAAACTCAATTGAAATCAACTTATTTTTGTCAGATACCCATATTTGTATATAGTTGATTGACAAATCTCTGTGCTGCAAACTGTAAACAAAACAATGCACACTTAATAACTACCAATAAATAAATGGCTGTATTATTAGCTCTGCCTCATATTCTCAATGCTATATCTATATACAACAATACGGGGAAGATGAAATACAAATTTCCATTTATATAGTACGTGGAGTTGAGATATTAATATCCACTTATTGATGATGGCGATTAACTATATTTAAAGAATTTGAATAATCGGCGCTGATGTCCAAATTACCCTGATCAACTATGCGCGATGATTTGATTAAGTCTTGGCATTTACAAAATTAATCTTGCATTATCTCGGAACAAGTTGATCTTAATCAAAAAAATATAAAACCATGCATGTGTCAGTGTTGCAATGCATATGTATTAAATCTTTCATCCATTTTTTAAATGTTAATCGGTATCGTTACCTGACTTACCTCTCTGGGACAAATGGTTTATTCATTTAGCTGTAGCCTGTAGGGGAAATATATTATCCATAAATAATGATATATTGATATTTTAATTAGAGGTGTATGCTGTAAAAATTAGGATCGAGAATATAATGATCTTAATTGAAAAAATTGTATCACGGAGTTACTTTTAAAAGCCCAATTGTCGATAAACTCAATCTAACCAAATTAAGGCCCAATGGACCCCAGTCCACACAATTTGGTTAATTACGACAGCAATTTTAACTTCAAATGGATTGCAATATTGTTACTAAAAATGAGTCTATATTATTGTAGAAAGAAATTCACCAAAAATAGAAAGAGATTAATTTTTGTAAATGTAGTAGAATGGAAAAAATATTGTTAAATACTTAAATAGCAAAAGTCCAAAATTTAGGACTGAAAAAATGGTTCTCTAATGTTAGGTTTTGTGCAACTTAACCCTTGTCGTACAATATATAGAAAGTTTTTTTTTTTTTTTTAAACATTATAAACGTTACATCTACTAATCAAGCAAACCGATGCCGAACTCATTAATCCACTGGGGGTGTCGGAAAAGTTTGGTATAACAAAAACTTAATTAAAAGTTAGTTGGGATTTACTAAATGAATTAATAAAGGATCATTATATAAGTCTACATTTCATAAATAGATTCCTAAAAAAATAGATTAATTTTCAAAATTACGTACAAATACTGTAATTAAAATTACGTACTACCTTAACTAAGGGTTTGAAATTTGAAACAAATTAATAGTATGATTATGTTTTCAAGTTTTCGACTCTGACATCCACATGTAAAACTAATATTTTCATTACTTTTTAGCCTATTAACTACAATTAGTTAGGAGAAATGAATGGAGTAGTTGATAATTTATTATGGCCTATGTTGTGTATACATGGCACAGTTGCATGGCTCTTCAGTTATAATCGACACCATTCATTTTCTTCAAAAATTATAGAAATAGAAGTTATAAAACATATGCTCCCTTGCTCATTAAAAATATTCTCAATTTAATTATCATTTTTTAATATCTACAAATATTTCTCTCATTTTAAAATGGAACCTTGATTTTATACTTTACTCATATTTTTCATTCTCTTTTACTTTTTCCCTATTACTCTCTTACTTTATCTATTTTTTCTTTCATGTTTCTTACTTTACCAATTCTCATTAAAATTTATGCTGTCCAAAAATTACACTATTTTTCGTGAACGAATGAGTAATAGTAGAAAATAAATCAATAAACATAGAAGTAACCTACATTTAAGATCCAAACACGTCACTACAACAAAAAAAAAACGGCTAAGGATGCTTTTTAATACTATTAAAGACACTAATTTGCGTGTCTAACTATTATACCACCAATGCTTTATAAAATATTCTTATTGTTGATATCTCAACCAAAATCAGAGAACATAAATACAAAAGTCCTTACAAAGCAAAAGATTATAATAATTTATCATAAATTTAGGGATAGTCTTTTTTATTGTGGTTACTTTAAAAAAATTTCAAATGCTAGTAACATATTTCAAATTTTATATTCTAAAGAGGTAGTAATTTTTTTTAATGCGTGTTATAGTACTACAGTAGACAAAGGGAGATTAAAAGCAATATTGTTGTCTGCTGAGACGGCTCTCACTTCATTTAATAGACCAAAGGTTGGAGATAATAATGACTACTGGTTAAACCATGAAGTATTATTAATCTTCTTGAAAAAAGTGAGTTGAAACGAGATCGTATAACAATGAGCAGTGTAAATTTAAAAATTAACATCATCTGAAAATAGTTCGATTGAAAAATACATAGTCGGAATTGGAATTGAGCAAGATATTGTTATACTTAAATCAGTCAAAATTCAAATTAATTGGAAATGAAGTTATTTTGGTCAAATTCCCATATTTATATATACTACTACTATTTACTAGTTGATTGTTGATTGAGAAATGGCTGTGTACGTGCTGCCAATTGAAAATAACAATGCACACTCAATCAATAACTATACCAATAAATGTTTGGCTGTATTATTAGCTCTGCCTTTGACAGATGGATCATATTCTCAGTTTTATTTTCAAATTTATCATGCCAATATTTCATACTCCCTATATCTATTTACAAAACATTAAACATGGAAGATCAAATACGAATAATTAATTTCATAAGGTTATAATCGGAAAGATTTGTTATTATTATAAGAGATAAAATGCTCACACTAATTAAAGATGCACTCCATTTCTCTCGTTCTTTGTTACTTAGTCATTTTTTAAAAAAAAGTTTCAAAATAATTAACTCATATCTAGTTTGTAAAATTAATTCTCTGTTCATATTTTTTACTCCACTGTCTCTCCATTTAACACATTTAATATATTCTTAATTTATATGTTAAAAAAGAAGCAAATCTATCAACAAAGAACCAGAGAATATATATTACTTGTATAACACATATTAAATTGATTAAGCTGAATTAGTTTATCAATTCTATATCATTCAAACCAAATACTATATTCTTTCCGTATATAATTTAAAAACAAAATGCTAATGTGAAACTAACAAGTTACTCATTTTAATAAGCTAATGCTACTTTCAGTTTCCATTAGAAGTCTCATTTTTTATTTGTATAAGTTTTAAGAAATCATTTGATTTTAATAGAAAAAATGTTAGTAGAATGTTAGTCCTACCTTTATTTTTCTAAATTAATTTTTTTAATATAATTTGAGTTGAGTGAATTAATGGTATGTGAAGTCTGCGTCTCTAAAATTGTAAAAATGAAAGAACTACTAATGGGACTGGACAACAATGAGAAAATAGGACTATTAATGAAACCAAATAAATTACTGTTCTCATCTCATTTGTATCAATATATAATAGATCTATTTTAATATGTAATTTATTTTATTCATATTTTATTATAATATTATTCTTATAAAACTAATATATTGCATAATCACATGGTATTCTATTAACTTTGTTGACTAACATACTAAATACTTCATTTGTCCATAAGTAATAGACAAGTTTTATCATTTTGGGCTATCCATTAAAATTAGCCTAATTCTAAATATAAAATTTATTAAATCAATACTAATGATACATATCATTTTAAATATGGACATCGCAATCTACTAACACTATTTCCATCACATTTTTCTTCACTAGTCTCTCTCTTACGTTACCAATTGCGATATACATTAAAATCCGTGTCATTTACAATTTTGTTACTGTATTTTTTTTTTGGACAGAGGGAGTACATGCAACTTGCGTCAAAAAAGTAGTCATAATGATGAAGGGAATATGTAAAGTATCATTATAAAGTAAGTAGTTAGCTATCCACATTTAGGCCAACCACGAAAATCAACATCTGAGATACATCATTATAAGAGCTAGCAGAGATACCACCATTAATATTTTAGACCTTACTTGATCAGGTCGCTTTCAACACCGATCAAATTTATTGCATGGATAAACCAAAACCCCTACTTTCTATCTGTAATCACAATTACTACTATATAGTAGGAGTACTATAAATAAATTCCGGAACTATACCAATTATCTCAACAATCAACAAAAAATCAATGGCGAGAAAGAAAGAAGAAGAGGAAGAAGACGAGCCCATGAGCCCGACGGGGCGAATGATGCAAACCCCCAAATTCAATGTCTGCATAGTAATATTCTTGGGATTTTACACAAAAATCGATCCCATTTTATTCAAGAAAGGCGTGCAACAAGCTCTGGTTAAGCACCCTCGCTTCTGCAGCATCCTCGTTAGTATTTCTTTCTCTGATAAGACTGTTGACGGCATGATATTGTCTATTTTGGGAATCAGACAGTCTTAACATTTTCACCCTCAAATTTACATTTTTTAATAAAAATTATTTTTTTTATTAATTCCAAATTAATTCCGTCGGAACAAGGTGACGAGCAGGGGCAGGTACACGTGGAGGCGGACAGCAGTGGACATCGACAAACACCTCTTCGTCCCGGATGTGAGCGCGGCCGCGGAATCTCCGGACGAGTTCGTGTCAGAGTACGCGTCGAGGCTGTCGGAGATTCCGTTGGACGCGGCAGCGAAGCCGCTGTGGGAGTTCCACATTCTGAACGTGAAGACGTCGGAGGCGGAGGCGGTGGTGTTGATGAAGGTCCACCACTCCTTAGGCGACGGCGTCTCGCTCATTGCGCTCACGCACGCCTGCTCCAGGAAGCTCGATGATCCCGCCGCCTTGCCTGTGCTTCCGCTGCCGTCCAAGAAGCGGCAGGAAGGCGGCGGCGGGAGAGGGCTGCTGAAATTCCTTTGGATGATGATTTTGATTTTGTTCTACACTTTGGTGGATGCGGCGGAGTTTGTTGCGACGTTGCTGTTTCACAGTGACGTGCAGACTCCGGTGAGAGCTGGCCGAGGCGTTAGGCTCTCCCGGAAGAGATTCGTGCATAGGATCGTTAGTCTCGACGACGTTAAGTTCATCAAAAACGCCATGAACGTGGTTTGTGTGCTCATTTAATTTCATACTCCTACACTACTCCCTTCATTACTTGTTAAGTGATTTATATTTTTTTGGGACGTCTTATTATGATAAGTTTGTTACGTACCTCTATTTCCTTTATCATATTTTTCCTCTTATGATTAAGAAAATCATTTTATTAAATCTCTTGTGCTGGAAAAAATGCCTATCTTAGCAAGGATGGAGGGAGTACTTTAATTCTAGATTAAATTCTGAAGTAAATTAGTATGTGAAATGTGAATATTGTTGTTTTAATATTTTGTTGAAAAATTATTGAAGAGCGTTAATGATGTGGTCCTCGGAGTCACAGAGGCAGGCCTCAGTCGTTATCTCAACTCAATATACGGTGAGAATATTTTTTACTTCTACTACTACTATTAGTATTATTTACACCTTGAAATACAAGGATTTTGATTTTGTCTTCATTTCCAATACAGTGAAAAATAAAGAAAATGTGGCAGAAAACAAGGAGAAGAACAGTAATTCTGTACCACAAAATCTGGGCATGCGATCAACTGTTATCTTTAATCTCAGGCCATCTCCAACAATTGAGGTGAGGGAATTGTTTTTTTGACATAATAATGTCTCAACTAAGGGAGTAATCATTTATTGTAAAATTGAATAGGATATGGCAAGGATGTTGGAGAAACAGGAGGTGAATGGAATGTTGGGCAACAAAATAGCAATGGTTCTTCTTCCATTCACCATAGCTCTGCAAGATGACCCATTGACATACATCCGTAGGGCAAAATCCACCATGGATAGAAAGAAATTGTCACTCGCTCACCAAGGCGCCTACATCACCATGAAGCTAATTAGCTCGTTGTTCGGAACCAAGGTAAGACGTATATTTACTCACCATGTCTCTTAAAAAATACTGTAGTAATCAATTTCCTCCGTAAAAATATGGGCAAATGATATGGAGTGGGAATTAAGCTAAACTTGGTAAAGTAATAGAGTTAGTTTAACAGTCTTATTGAATAGTGAGACCCATGTTATTAGTAGTGGTTGTAAATAAGTTATGTATAAGGAAATAAATTGGAATAATTTTCCAAAAATCAAATAGACATACTTTTGTAGGAATGATGAAAATGAAAAGTACATATATTTTTATGGGATATACAAAGTGTTTTTATCACGTTGATAGCGAAAAATGGTCATTTTTCCATCAGTAGACACTACCGACAAAATAGTATCCTTGTTATATGAACTCATTGATCAGTTATATCACATACGAGTATGTGACTCTTATAATACATATTTAGATATTTCATATTATAATTATAATCATTATTAACATTATCATTACAATAAGATTCTTTCCCCACTCACAATATCATTAACACTTTTATTAAATCTAATGTCACTCCATTATACTCCCTCAGTTTCATAGTAATGAAGACGTTATTTTTTGACACGGAGATTAAGAAAAATTGTGTTAGGTGAGTTAAGTAAAGGGAGAATAAAGTGGAAAATTAAAAAGGTGGAAAGATGAAGAGAGAAAAAAGTATGAAAAAGTAAAGTGAGCGTGGAAAATGTGTAGATTTTTAGTAAAAGAAAAATGACTCTGTTGCTATAAAACATACCAAAATAGTAAAATGACTCTATTACTATGGAATAGAGATAGTAATAGAGGGAGTAATTATATTTTTGAGGACCTAGCTGGGAGTATAGGTCAAATCACTTCATAATATGAATGCATTATGCTACTTCTGTCAATTTCCATAAACTATTTTACTTTGTTGGGATATTTCATTTCAATGGACCACTAAAATTCAATAACTGGCAAATGATTCAATATAACTTGGTATTTCACCATATGTGAGTGGTCTCCGCTTGCTCTCTCCTTCCCTTCTTAATTTATTAATGTCCTTATATTTTTGGACAAACACTCTTAACAACTCTCTCTTGTTTTATTAAGGCATATTAAGGCATATTGAAACGAAATAATATTATACTCTTTTTGTCCATAAAAATAATGACTAATTTTAAAGAATGGTTTAAAATAGAAAAAAAATTATGATAATAGAGTATATTTATGCTCTAAGTTAATCAGTCGTTCCCACATGTAGGCAGCGGCACGTTTGACTCGGGCTGTTTTCCGAAACACAACATTTACTTTCTCTAATGTGATGGGTCCCACTGAGGAGGTCAATTTATTTGGACATCATTTACGCTACATTGCGCCTTCTGTTTGCGGATTTCCTCAAGTAAGATCAACTAACTAATTAATTGCACAATTTAATTATTTCATTCTTTATATGGGATGGTGACGATTATTTATATTTTGTTAATCTGAATAATTATATATGCAGTCGTTCATTATCCATTACCAAAGTTATAGTAATAAGATAATAATTTCGATCGGCGCTGATGAAAAATTGATCCCAAATCCTGATCAACTCTGCGATGATTTAGTCAAGTCTCTTCAAAACATTAAGGAAGCTGTCAAAGAAAAGGTTCTCGCATCAGCTTCTCTCGATTACTGCTGATAGATGACGTTCCATTTGATGTGTTTAATAATATTGAATTAAATGAATATTGTTTGATTTGCATCAACTTCTCTAGATTACTACCTGTAGATGATGTTCCATTTGATGTATTGAATAATATTGAATTTAATGAATATTGTTTGATTTGCGTCAACTTCTCTAGATTAATATGGATAGATCATGATGTCCAATGTATTGAATAATAGTATTGAATTTGAAGAATATTGTTCGATTTGCTAAAGATGTCTCGGCATATAATTTGGAGACGATGTTGCACAAGATAAGTCTCTGATTATAAGTTTTTGGCCTTCACAAAATTAATTTTGCATAATCTCCGGACAAGTTCTGTTAAACATTGTAGTAACATTTTAGATTTAATATTTGAAGATTTGTGTAGTGGGACCAAGTAAGGGTTAATTGTCCTTCCATCCCCATAAAAGAATACTGGTATATACTTTCACTGCATGAATTTTAATGTAAGCTGTTGTTTTTTTCCTCTTATTTAATTCATGCGACTTTGAAAAATAAAAGGACCATTAATGCTATTTTGATGTTACGAAGCGCTGGATGGTCCTGTCACGTTATTAATAAAAAATTCTTTTCAAATTCGGTTATTTGAGTAAAATTGACTGTTTCCAAATCTTGCCATTCTGCACCAAATATGACACCGAAATTAATGTTTCTCTATCATATTTTATGCTCCTTATAAACATACATAATCATTAAATAAATAAATAATGTATACAAATAATTATTGACTAATATGGAGTATACAGGAGTACATAGTGTTCCCCGTTAAAACTCGGCTCAAGAGTCAAAGCAAACGGCTCATATTTGTAGCAAGAAATTGACGATTGGTTGAAATGAATATTATAGAATCTTTTTAAATTGATTCCAATTTCCAAGCCAGTCCAACGATATACCAGTTTTTTTTTCAATTATCTATCTTATTTGTGGCCCATGCCAACGGACTGAAGTGGGACTGATATTTCCATTAATAAAGTGGGCCCAATAAGAGATATTTACCTTGAGCCCATTTCTTATGCTATCCGATGTTGCGTATTTTGATTATTTCTATCCATATACTGAGCCCATTTATTCATTGGGCCTTGATATAAGCATCCTCTTTTTACTACAGAAATACTCACCTTATAGGGCCCCATCAAATTGTTCTAGCCCAATTAGTATCGTTGTCAATGTGTTTCGAATCTAGGCAGAGTCAGGTGGTTCGACCGACTCTACCGCCAGCCCACGGCCACAAGGGCCAGAAAATTTTAGCTAAGTTCATTGCTAGAGATATAGTAGAACTCAAACAGTAAACTGTAATGCTTTGGAATGGGATTTTTTCTTGGCTTCTAGTTATTTTTAATTTTTTACTGAGGTCACATTAATTTTTTTTTTTGTTTGTTTATGTTTAGCTAAGTTCATTGCTAGAGATAGTACTCAAAATGTAATGCTTTGGAAGTATGATTTTTTCTTTGTTTCTAGTTATTTTTATTGATGTCATATTAAATTTTTTTGTTTATGGGAATTCAATCTTTTGCAAGGTGGCTATATATTTTGTCGGCGGATGAACAAACTTACTTATTTAATGGTGATTGACATAGGAAAAATACTTTATTTCCATTTTCATGATAAAATTCCATATATTCCTATTGACTATTAATGTCATTTTCGAGTTGAATTATGGGACGCGTCAAATTACGGTTGTCTTTGGAAATGTCTATTTATCAAAACCCACCGCATAGACAGTGTTCAGATAATGATGTTGCAGATTGTTTTATTATTATTATTATTATTATTATTATTATTATTGTTATTATTATTATTATTATTATTTTCGGACTCGATTCTAACGTCTCTAGTTCGTTATTTCGAACTTTAGGTCCCACCTTTGTAATGTCTAACATCTTTGAATTTGTTGCCTTGAAAACAATTTTAGGGTCAAGATCGACTAATTATCAATCGTATTCTATGAATCTTGCCCAAATAATGGAGTGTTGAATAAATGTGCCTTTAACTTTCATTTTTATCTGAATCCTAAAAATTAACAGAGCACGGTAATCAACAAAATGACCTATACAGTTTAAATTTCCAATTATATTAGTAGTATTAATCAATTTACGTTAAAAGTTTAATTTGTAAACAGATGATTTACTGATTCTTCTAACCCAAAAAGAGTTAGTTAACTTCCGCTAAGAAATATCTTTAAGCCTATCTTGATGGCTACACAATTCACTTTAAACATGCCATGAGAAAACAAAAATCAGTGGTTTAGTCTAGGCATTCAAAACGTTATGATTGCAATTTCTTAAGAAAAACGTTATTGAAATAATAAACTATTATATTTTCAAAGAGAATAAGTGTCTGATGTTTAGCATGCTTTTTTTTGAGGAAAAATAGATAGGCTTTTTCAGATAAACTCATAAAAAATAAAAGTCGAAAAATAATTAGTCTAGCTACTACATTGCTCATGATGGCAAAAAGTGTTCATAAATTATAGTAGTAGAATCAATAATTTTACTGATTGAGTTCATTGGGGAAATACGCGAAAATAATAATTATTTTTTCGAAGAAAATAAATTAAATTTTAATTGCCGCCAAACATATTTAATATGGAAATTTAATGTGTGGCTGAAGACTGTTTGGAAAATCCTAATTTCATTTTTATAATTTTATGTATATGATGGTAGGGTCATTAAATTTGTTAGAGATGGACACATCAACAAAACAATGGCACATGAAGATTGGATTTATTTTGGCCATTATGGAAACTGATGTTTCCCATCAATAATAATATTCTACTAATTACAGGTTGTTTCATTTAATAGTGGCCCATGGTCAACAAACTTATTGATAAGTCATATATCTCATAACTCAATAAAATACGTTGCGAGTAAAAATATGTACATATAGTGAATATAATAAATTAGTGAAAATAATAAATTCACATCAAATTAAAGAAAACACACAACCCACACACTCATCCCACTGCATTAATTTTATTCATATAGCTTATCCATAAATAAAATGTAATATGAGACTACAAGAAATTGAAAAAGAAGATTGAAAATTTTGTAGCAAATCAAGACATACTAACAGCAATTATATCGGCTTTGACTGCTTAGAGCTTAATCGAATAGGCCCGATGACAAAAGGTCGTAAAATAAATTATTAATTTGTAGGCCTCTAATCCAAATATTCCATCCAAATAGTATTTGCTTAATATTACGGCATAAATTATTAGTTTGTCCTGTTTTTAGTGTGAATTTGTATGCAATTGTCCCCTTTACTTGTTTCGAATCATTTGATTACGCTCTAATATTAGGAATATATCTTAACATTATAAAATGAAACTAATTCATTTTAGTATCCCCACTCTTATTAGTATGTTCTACAAATTAATTTTATTTTCAGCCGAAGATATTAGATTGTTCTATTAAAAGTGCTTCCTGAAATAGATAGCAACGGTGGTAGAATTAAAAAAACAATTAAAATTAGATAATGACGAACAAGAACATTCGTTGAAGTCAATGGTTGATACAAAAATTCAAGCGACCATATATTAAATAGTATGAGAACTCTTACTAATCAACCGACACCAAATAATTCACAAAATATTTAAAGTGTGGGACCCGTATGTGAGAAAAAGAGTAACCACTAATTTGAGTAAAATTGTGTGGCCCCCATAGAAATATTCAAATCTACACAATTAACTATGTCTAAGATACTGAATTAAACTTCGATGATTTAGCAAACAAAAGTTGTAATTTATCATATCACGTTTAAGTATTTTTAGCAATCTCGTAAAGGCGATGCATGTAGTCCATATGATTGGAATATACTACTACTATAGTATTTTGATTGAAATATTTCAATAACGTGATATTTGATTGAAAGGTTATTTACAACAGTACAAACATACCTCTATTGTCTTCGAATTGAATTGAGAATTTTGCTAATAGGCATGTTGACTCTAGTTGTCGCAACTTTAACGATATATCAATTTTAGGTTTAATAAAATGGCAAAATAATATGCACTTTTAAATTATCTAATAGCTGTCTACTGACGCAAACTGTCAACCGACACACCTTAGTGTTATGGTTTTAATTATTATCTGCTTATTTGTTTTTGCGAAATTTTCTTTCTTTTAATTCGCTTGGCTGATAAGTGTTTTGCCGTGTTTTGTGACTATTATTTTGAACTTTTTTTTCGCTTTAAAGTTATTGTAAGACTATTTCTCTTTGGTGGATGAAGTTGGTGAATAGCAATAAAAATGTCTATTACTAGTGTACCATTTTACTTATGTTTTTCTTATGTACATATTTTTGGATAAGCATTCATCTATATTTTTATTTTATTACTATTTTTTCAATGTTACTTTATTTTTTACTATTACTATACTACTACTACTACTTGCCTTCTTTTTCAGTCGAGCAGTTTTGTACCACAATAATATACTACTAGTAAGTACTTATCGTATCATTTAGTTTATCCATTGAAATGTACTCCTTCCACCTTTAATTTTAATGTTTTATTGTTTTATTGCCTTTCGGGTGGGGTTCAATTTGATAACATATGTTGGGTTCTCATATTACGGGCATTAAGTGAAATTAGAGAAGGAATTAATTAAGACTGTCAGCATGCATGCACTAATGAAACTTTTGGTAAGTCTAATAATTTTTTTTGGGCCACTGGCTTAGCTAGCTAATTCATGCTTTTACATCAACTTGATTATTCGTGACATCTTATATCTTAGTGGCGCACCTAGTTTATTTGGGTTATGTATGAAAATGTTATAGTCAATAATATATTGCATAAAGTTAAAAAAATGAAATTTATTTATATCAACAAAAAAATTTAATAAATACAGAAATAAGGGAGTGGTTTCATATGTCTTTGTTATAATTGATTGCATTTTAATATTAAAAACGAAGTAGTAACACACAAGCGAGAAGAATACAACTACAAGTTGGTTTGAAATTGTACACAGCAAACCTTATGATCAGCCATAAAGTGGAAATGTAACGTTCCAATGACTATAGTCTATGTAAAATAATTCAACGAGAACAATCAATGCTCTTTGTATTATATAACCCCAATATTTTGACATTAATTTACCAGCTAACATATGATGTAATTTTCCTTGAATTGAATAATTATTTGCACGTAGAAACAAACCTCCAACCGCCATTATGTTTTTTCTCGTGACTGCCAATCTTATAGTAGTAATTTTTTATAACTCTATAACGTTGCAGAAACTTTCAATAAAAAAAATAAGGGTAAATAGTTTTTTATTTAAATTATAAAATTTTGTTAAATTCTAATTACCCTCGTAAGTATTGAAAATAAAGATTCATATTTTTGCAATTGCATGTTTTATATGTGCACACAACGTCGTTTTTTGGTGATCGATATTGTTCAAGATGCCGTGTTTTATTGAATAAGAATTTTTATTTTCATTTTTTTTTCTTCATGACTTAGCATTTCATTTTCAAACTTTATTTGACCTGCTAAAATTTAATCAAGCTTTTTAATTTAATTATTAATATCTCTTAAATAAACAACACCCTCTAGTAACTTATACAGTACGTACTACTATTATAAAATGTATATATAAATTTAAAATTCATATTTTACTCAAAATTATCAAATAAATCATAATAGATTCATATTATAATAAACATTCTACCTCATTTTCAGCAAAATACTAACACATGAGATCGTATGTCAGCCGATCGTAAACACGACAACCACCACATAAATATATACATCATCCTAGATAAGTGAGTCAACATAGTAATATCACTTTTCTACGTGTTTAAAATTGGTTGACACATTGATCATCGCATATTTCGCCGGAGACGACACATAGTATTTTACTGAAAATGTGGTAGATATTGCAAATTTGCATCTTTCTTAATTTATTTATTAGATTTTAAAAAGTTAGTGATTGACAAGAACTTGACCATATTTTTAGATTTATTTTGCAATTTGCGCAATTTCTTAAAATCCATTTCCAATTAAAGTGGGCCATTTAATATCCGATCTAGCTAATACCGAACATATAAGCCAGAGATATATAAGCATGACTTTAAATCCAAGCCTTTTGTTTTTAAAATTTTGGTGAGTAATATTTTTGGGAGGGGGACCCGTCATAAGTGTATAGTAATAAGAGTACTAATTATTGAAACCAATTTTGACTAACCTTTGATTATTTAGTCATCGGATTTGTAGTTGTTTCCCTTTATATATCCTAATCATAACCGTCCGTGCCTATATTCTTCGCCAAAATAGCTACACCATTAATTTTTAGTTGAGATTTCATTATTATCTTTTAAAAAAATCTTCAATTATAGCTATACATTTTTAAATTTAAGAAACCCTTGTCCTTTCTTTTTCTTTATCCTAATTGACTCTTAAGTCTTAAACCCTTATGGCTTATGTTTCTTCCTTCACACAAAAAGAAGCTTATAAGTCATCACTCATCAAATAGTATTGGATTAATCAAAATAATAATACTCCATGTCACAATATATAATATTAAGTCAATAACACAATTAAATCATATTAAGTCAACAGTTTTATAATAATTGATTTAAGATATATGAAAACCTTGATATAAAAGGTGTTTGGCTTTTATAATAGTACCCCCTTATACCAAAGTAAGATACAGTAACATTTTTGCGACTATAATCTAAAAGTCAGGACCTCATGCTGACGTCATTCAGACAGCACAGGCTCTGCCCATCTACGTGGTTGGTTTAAGTAAGATTTTACTAATAATCTCAACAATGGCATTGCTTTCTTTTATAGGTAAAATGACAAAATTTTGAAATTTACACAATGAACTTGAATAAAATATTTATGAGATTCAACATTAATCATTCTACACAGGTCTTATGGTAGTCATTAAACAGCATGACTAGAAATTGGTGCTTAAGTAGCATCCAGCTAATTCCCTTGGACAGTTGGATATCATCCCCACTCTCTCTACAGTCTACAATCTACATATACATGCAGTCACCATATATTTATGCAACCTTCACTTACACTTACACACACACCTCAATCTTCAATCACTAACTCCATCAATCACATTCTCACATTTTGCTATTCCAAATGGAATACGGCAGGCTCGGACCACCCGAACCTACCAGCGGCGGCTCCTCAACTCGTAGCCTAACCCCTGACCCCACCCGCGCCCCCAAAAAGTCCAGACTCAAGCTCCTCCTCCTCCTCGCCGCCACGCTCCTAGCTGCCTCCGCCGTCGCCGCCTCCCTCGTCGCCCTCGTCGTCCGCAACAGAGTCGACGACTCCAGCGGCGCCTCCTCCGCCGCGCTCCACGCCCGCCGCCCCTCCAAGGCCATCTCCTACGCCTGCGGCAGGACTCGCTACCCGACTCTCTGCGTCAACTCGCTCCTCGACTTCCCCGGCGCCGCCTCCGCCTCCGGCAAGGACCTCGTCCACATTTCCGTCAACATGACCCTCCGCAAATTCGGCCGCGCGCTCTACTCCGTCGCCGAGATCAGCAACCTCAAAATGGATCCCCGCGTCAGGTCTGATTTCACCACCTCTCTTTCAATTTGGTACCAATTTAACCTAATTTTACCCCCAATTGACATGCAAACAATCTTAATCATATAAAAAATCCCCAAACAGATCAGCATACGACGACTGCCTCGAGCTTCTAGACGATTCGGTGGATCTCCTCGCGCGATCGCTCACCACCGTCGCGCCGGCGGGAAGCAGCGGCGGAGGATCGACGCAGGATGTGCTGACGTGGCTGAGCGCGTCGTTGACGAACCAGGACACCTGCACTGACGGATTCTCGGAGCTGAGCGGCTACGTGAAGAATCAGATGACGGATCGGTTGAAGGATTTGTCGGAGCTGGTGAGCAATTGCCTCGCGATATACGCTGCGGCCGCTGGCGACGAGGATTTCTCCGGCATTCCGATACAGAACCGGCGGAGGAGGCTCCTCGGCGGCGAGAAGGCGCACAAGCATTTTCCGGTGTGGCTGTCGCGGAGGGACAGGAAGCTGCTGGACTTGCCGGTGACGGCGATCAACGCCGATATAGTGGTGTCGCACGACGGCAACGGCACGTACAAGACGATCACGGAGGCGATCAAGAAGGCGCCGGAATACAGTAGTCGCCGATTTATCATCTACGTGAGGGCAGGAAGGTAAGTTCACATGTCTGTGGTCGGTTACCATTTAAATTGCCTTTTTTACGTAGTAATAAAATTACACTTTTATCCATCTCCTTTGTTTATTTCCCGGGAACGATTTTATTAGTAGTGGAGTAGTAGTAATTATTTTCTCACGTGACTGTGTTCGAGTAATCCATTTTTTTCCTAGTGATTAGTACATTTCAAAGAGGAGTATTTGTGATATTTGGACATGTCATTCTCTTATGTATTGGATTATATTTTATTTAACAAATAATATCCTTCATATTTTATAGGTATGAGGAGACTATATTAAAGGTGGGGAGAAAGAAGACAAACATAATGTTCATTGGGGACGGTAAGGGCAAGACAGTCATTTCAACAGGGAAGAGCATCCAAGATAATATGACAACATTCCACACCGCGGGATTTGGTAAAATTTCTTTTCTTCCCCATTTATTTACCTTATTAAGTAGTACTATTAAACTTTTTTTTATCTATTTGGATAAAGATATGAACGTAATTAGTAGGGACTCGGATTTAAAAGCATGTCAAACTGCACGTGGCTGTCATGCCTAGCTTTTATGTTTTAGATTCTTGTCTAAATTACTTACTAATTGTCATTTGACTAATCTGCCCTTGAAGTTCTCGTACATTATTTTCTCTTTTAATATGATTTTAACATAATTGGATTTCCTATTCCACTAATATACTCCGTCATTCTTTGAACGAGTGTCAAATTTTAAAATTCCATAATGAAATTGTTTAATACACCATTCCTAAAAAATTGATAGTGTATATCCATAAACCTATTTGTTTACCATTTGTATCACATAACCACTACTTTATCCACTCTAAATCTCTAATGCACGCTCAGAGCACTCCCAATGGTCCGGCGATAACACTCGGCGATTTTTCGCCGAAAATCGCCGAGTTATCGCCGGCCGTTGGGTGTGTTTCGGCGATAATTCGGCGTTAATTCTACCGAATTAACGCCA
Source organism: Salvia hispanica (assembly GCF_029641045.1). NCBI lineage: Eukaryota > Viridiplantae > Streptophyta > Magnoliopsida > Lamiales > Lamiaceae > Salvia > Salvia hispanica. The sequence goes on from NC_142694.1 coordinate 7,153,602, forward strand.
ACTCCCGATTCATCGCCGAATCATCACCGCCACTGTAGGCGCGATTCGGCGATTTTTCAGCGTTTTTTTTTTTTTTTTTGTTAGGGAAAAATAAGGGAGAAATAAGGGAGAAACCATTGGAGCAGTTGGCTAAAAGTTGGCTAAAAATTGGGGATAAATTTTGGTGCTGATGTGGCGCTGATGTGGCAGGAGTTAGGGAGAAATAAGGGAGTTTTTAGGGAGAGCATTGGGAGTGCTCTCATAATATACCCACCTCTTTTGTTAAAATGCATGCCACATCTTACTAAGCTTATTTTATGAAACAGAGGAAGTACTACTAAACATGTTCCATTTTACTCAACTCTTGCCTTTTCAGTTTTACAAATACTACTAGGGATAAAATTAAAAAAGAAATTCACTATCTTGGTATATAAACTTTGATTGGCAGGGGAAACTTTTTTTAGAGCGTAAAACTAGTTCTAGATTAGTCTTAATTACTACAACAATCCAAGTCCTCTATTACAAGGTTGATCACTTTTCTATTTTAGCATTGTCAACAAAACACTGCCACAACTCACAAGTGACGAGTACATTGCTGTTTATATATAGCTTTATACACATGATATGCACTAAAGTATTGAAACAAGTAAGTATATGCCTATATCCTTGAGTTTGGACAGTGACAATTTTCTTGGACATGCATATATATTGTGCATAAAAATGGACGTCTCTCCATAAGGTTGCTGTCTTGTTAGGACAATTCAACAGCACGCTCTTCTTCATGTCCTTGTAATCAATCATTTCTTAATAGTGCAACTTTCCAACATAGGATACTGATAAAATTTCTTTGGTTGTCCAAATCTTCTACTAGATGTACTATTAATTTATTTAATCTTAGCTATGATTTTTTGGGGACTTTCACCTGCAACTATGTCTTAGTGTATGTCCCCCTCCCACTGTCCCTTTCTATTGGAGCTTTTATGGCTGTCCACAATAATTGCTTTCTTGGTGGAGGTTGGAGATGTGGTAGGCTTCTCAAATTCTTGGAATGATAGTTTGCAAATTAGTCACCCAATTTTATGGATGGAAAAGTTTCAATTATGATTGTTAAACCAGTAGTAATCAAGTCTATATACTTTTTACTAAGTAGAATTAAGAAAATTTTAAATTGCATATGTTTGAGTTTGACCGTTAACCTTCTTATTTGTCGGTAAATAATGATGAGCTCAACCTATTATCCTCTACTTTTTTTTATAGTTAGTTCTTCATTTAAGTATTAAGTGGAGAGCGCTTTTCATCTTATAATATGCTTTAAAGATCATTTGGTGTATTTTTTAAACTAATCAAGTATCAAATGATTTATTTTTATACTATTAGTTAGGTACCAAATGAAATAAGCATAATGCTTTGATCATTGTGACATAAGAGAGAGATATGCAATTGATTTCACTGATATTCATTGTTGATTAAACTAAGATTCAAAATGGAAAAGAAAATGCAGGTGGGGTGGGGGTGGGGGTTGGAGTGGGTGGAATGCTCAATTCATGTTGTAGTGTATATTGTTTCTCACTTGTCACGTTCCTTTTAGTTATATGATTTAATAGTACTACTATTTTTTGATATCTTATCCTCTATTACACCAAATTCTTGTCCCATATATAAATATAAAGCAGGTCCTCACAGTATTGGTGGGTCATGGTATGTCATTGTTAAAGCTTTTCACATGCAAACTATGAATTGAAAATTGGTGGCTAAAAACATTTCAAAGTTGAAATGTGAAGTCTAGCCAAAACAAGTTGGTATAAAGTGTGTATAAAAATGGACAAGATGTTAGGTGGAATTGAAAATGTGTAAGATAATTCCTACTACTACATAATAGGGTGGGATGATTGATTTCTTCCTTGTATAAAATGTGACATAATAATAGATGATCAAATGTTAGCTATATCGTTGTTTATATGTATTTAAAGCTTGTATTCTTTGTAATGTAGCTGCAACTGGTACTGGATTCATTGCAAGGGATATAACATTTGAGAACTGGGCCGGGCCAAGCAAGCACCAGGCCGTGGCCCTCCGCGTCGGGGCGGACCATGCCGTCATCTACCGGTGCAACGTCATTGGCTACCAAGATACGCTCTACGTCCACTCGCAGCGCCAGTTCTACCGGGAGTGCGACATCTACGGCACCGTGGACTTCATCTTCGGCAACGCGGCCGTCGTGTTCCAGAACTGCAGCATCCACGCCCGGAAGCCGTTGCCGGGCCAGAAGAACACCATCACGGCCCAAAACCGCAAGGACCCTAATCAGAACACGGGCATCTCGATCCACGCCTGCCGGATCATAGCGGAGCCCGACTTGGAGGCGGCGAAGGGTGCGTACCCGACGTACCTAGGGCGGCCATGGAAGCTGTACTCGCGGACGGTGTACTTGCAGTCCTACTTTGGGGACCACATCCACCCAAGAGGGTGGTTGGAGTGGAATGCAACATTTGCACTAGACACATTGTACTATGGGGAGTACATGAACTACGGCCCTGGGGGCGCGATTGGGCAGCGCGTGAAATGGCCGGGGTATCGTGTGATAACCGCGGTGGAGGAGGCGAGCAAGTTCACGGTGGCCCAGTTCATCTATGGGTCGTCGTGGCTGCCTTCCACCGGGGTGGCGTTCTTGGCTGGCCTAACAACTTGAATAATATTAATGATAATGAAAATAATATTTCGTAGAAAATTTTTAAGTGTTTGTGTAGTGTACAAGGAAAATATTTGCCTTGAAAATAGGCTCTGATTTCTATATGGTATATAGTAATCTTTTATTTTATTTTATTTTTTTCTTTGAGGGGTTTTGTGTATATATGTTGCGATGTTATAGTGATCTGTTACATTGAATTTCAAACTGATCCCACAGAGCTGATCAATAATTCAATATAGATTTAATTTGTTGTGATAAAGTTTGATCAATGAAATCACAGATAATTGAATGTTGAAATTTGTAATGAATGGTTGGAATTCTTTTGTGTCGGTGGGATTTCAAAAATTAATGAGTCGGACAGTAAATAGTTAGACCAACGAATTATTTGATCCACAAGAATTGTGCAATAATAGAGGGGCCATGTGAATCACTAGACATAGGTGTGGCTATGATATTATTGTCATGTCCCCATATGTTTTACTACTATTATACATAGTACTATAAAAGATGAGATTGTATACAAGTTTTTCCTATATATCATAATTATGTAAATAGTATGGATATGGTGATAATTGAATTTTTAAGCAGAAATAAAAATGACGAACAAGCACATAATTAAATAAATGAACAAGTCCATTAAATCAATGAATATGATATGGACGTATAAATTTATAATTTCTCATTTCTAATGAGATTCAAACTCAATATCATATAGTATCTTATAAAGAGACGCATCCACTGTGCAACTTTGTGATCAAAGAGCCGCGAATTATTTTCATTTTTTTGTGAGAAATGAGATATAAAGAACAAGCTTATTATTATAATTGTGTTATAAGCATATATGTGTATGCATTTTCGTATTTATGATGACATAAATATTTAATCTATGTGCATTAAAACATGAGTGGAGTATTATTAGCCCACGCCCATTATTGGCAGTGGCACCTCCATATATGAATATCTAAAACATTAAATGTTGCACGAATCGTTATTTAAAAACTACAAATACATTATACATAAATGCTCAAGAGGTGCTTGTAGGCGAACGTTATTCATCAAAAGTCATGGTTTATAATGTTTATGATAAGTAGTGCTATTTGATCATATTGGAGTATTTATTTTACTAAATATATGCAACTGTGTAAATTTGTTTAATCCACTCACTCACATTCATTTATAGTACTTTGAAGTTCTTTTTAAGTCATTTTCAATTTAAATTATCACAAAATTTTCCAAAAAAAAATCGTGATCATCAGCTATGTGTAGGAATTAACTGTATAAAGTTGTCTTAAGTATGCTTCTTTTTGAAGGACATATATTTTTAATCATTCACATGTATAATAATATAGACAATCATATTGAAACAATAAAAAAACTTATCAACAGGGCAGTTGATTATTGAAACCACTAAAGTAAATAAGTTTTCAATAGTACATCATGCAATATTATTACACCTATAATAATTATTTTCAACAAATGGAAATCTATATGCATAAATGTCTCTGCAGACTAATTGATGCAAAATTGACCTTGATTCAAACAGCCTTTATATTGTTAGTGTATAGTATACCAATAGAAAGAAACCTAAGTCAAATTGACATTAAAGATGCCGACTACCTAATCACACACATTATTGTTTATACACAGAGAATTCAGAATTAGATTGCACCTCATATCTTATCCAATGAATATCTCAAGTTTCAATTTAAACAAACTGCATATGTTTATGTTTTATGATTTATGATTCTACATTATTGTATACTAGTAGTTGGCAAAATTCGTGTAGGGCTATTGATCTTCAATATGCTCCTCAATTTCTTGACATATCATAATGCTCAAAATCTTGTCACCAGCAATTTTTGCTTTTCTCCATCCACTACAATAAAAACATTTAATACTAAGCATAAGTTAACGAGCATCTTCCGAGCACATATCAATATTAACGAGCAATAACTAGTCAGTTGGAAATATTAGCGATTCGAGATATTACCAAGCACCAAGTGCTTGGTGATAATGCTATCATTCAAGGGAAACGAGACAACATAGAGAGCAAATAGCTCTATCTAGTTGCTTGCTATATATCTTAATTGTGAGTTGTGTTCAACTTTTTTGTGAATTCAACTCAGCCAACATTGATTGAAACCCTATCGAAGCAAATTTTATGAACCGAATAAGAGCTATGCTACATTATTTAGATACTAGTATTGAATTATTGTTATTGAAAATGTACATAGTTAAAAACTCTATAACAGACAAATAAAAACGTTATTTGCGTGGAATATTAGACAAGTATTGAATATATGGGATTAATACTATCATTAAAAACATTCCATCATCATATGTAGACAACCTTATAAGCTGCAAGTTCACACACACTCACTCAGATAAAAGCAGGTCATTACTATATATGTTAGTATGACACACACCATACACACACACTGAAATGTTCATCCTCTTGATAAAAGTCACTAATCCATTCCACGGGGGGTGGAGTGACGACTGACTGACGACCAGCGACTCGTGTTGTAACGATAAAAGGTGATGACAACACTGCACTTGTAAGTTTACAAAGGCCATCCATCAACCATATCCTATTCACATCAACAGTTTCTATACTTCTTGTTGCGATTAGGGGGAGAGGCCGTCAAGGTAACGGTCCATGATCACTGAGATAGACTCGAGGAATGCTGATTCGCTTGTTCCAGGCAGCACAGATTCTTCGGATTCCTCAACTATCTTCTCGATGACAGACTCTTCCTTAACTGTCTCCCTGCACATGATGCTTCCGATGGCAAAGGGAGTCAGCCCTCTCTCTGCACCTTTTTTCAGAAGCATCGTGGAGATGCGGAAGACGCGTGCACAGTTTTCTGGTACGTTCCATCCGTGGAAGTTCAGAACTTCAATGTCTTTATCAGCATCTAAGGAGTTTATGTATGCAATCTCATCAGGGGTGAAAGGTTCCTGAGCTTGAGGCCAGTAGAGCCACTCGAATGTGCAATCTTTGAACTGCAGTGCATAATAGTCGTAAATGGAAGGATAAAGGTAATTGGCGAACATGAAAACTCAGAATGAAAAATTCCCATTTTATGATCTGCACAACCACCATAGTTGAAACTGCTACTCCCAGCGCTTTGGAATTATGTTTGTTACAAAAAAAGCACGAGCAAGTCAAAACTCCAGATATATATTGTCATGGTTCAGCCAAACTCCATATATAGATTTATGGTCGGAGCGAAACATGTACGACAGATAGCTAGGAGGTATGAAGCTAGCTGAACAATAATAAACAAAATAAATCATATGTGGTGCCTAGAAATTCAATAACTGTGCCAGGATCAGGTCATCAAAATGGATGCATGCCAATAAACATATGAACATGTTCTCAAATAATATTCATAATCCAACATTAAATAAAAATTGGAGAACAGAAATATACTTACATTCTCAGGCATGCAGTAACCATGATCAATCGGGATAAGAACAATTTGACCCTCAGCATCTTTCTGAATCAGAATGTTGCCAGCATGTCTGTCTGCATTTGCCAACCTGATGTCGAGTATACATATCTTGTGAACTTCCTCCACAGGGAAAGCACGAGGGCCCATGTCCTCACAGCTACCGCAGTTCTTCATGAACATCTGAAGCGACCCAAACTTACTCGATGCACGGTCAAAACCTTCTGAGTAGTGGAATGTGCTATGCTGACACTTCACCATGACTGTAGGCGGGACGCCAGCAAAGCCTTTCTCATCACTACAAGTTGAGCGTGGACCTCCTCTTGGATGGTCCAAAATATATGCTGCAACTTCCCTGAACGCCCCTTCCCCTACTCGTGTGCCTTCCTTCAAACCTTCACCGTTAGGGGACAAGGGTAAGCCTCGAGGATTATTTACAGCCATGGGCTCCTCATCAACTGGCTTAAAAACAGAAACATATTTCTGACCAGATAAATCTTGCATGAAATAAGCACCCCCTGATCCCTCGGAAGATCTAATAGGTTGATTACCCTTTTCTAGCCCATTAAGAGTCTCATCAATTAGTTGTTCAATCACAGGTGACAAGACGATCTTAGGGTTGACAATCAGTGGTTCTATTGGAACCTCTCGTGGCAAGGGATTGACAGCAACAATTGGAAGCTTCTCAGTTTGACTTCTCCTTCTCCACCTATTCACTTTATCACCTACCTTCTCTTCTACATCTGATGCTACTATCGAGACCTCAAAATCTTTTTCAACAGGCACAGCCCTGAGCTTTGCAGACTTACGAACCAGTAAATGAATCACAGCATCATTGCTCCTACATAAATCGTCTATGATCCTCTGATCTTCAAGCTCCTCACCATCACAGAGCAATTCTTGATCTTTGAGATCAAAAATACCATGACCCCTCTCAGCAATCTGCTGTTTCACATACCCCACATTCCTTTTTCTTTGAACACGAAACTCGATTTCCTTGCCACAAACTGTCCTAACTGTGATGGCTTGGAGATCAGAGAGGCGGACAACCAGATGTAACACATTTCCATCAGACACACCATAGTCCCGCATCTGAGAATTGTTCCTTGCCAGTTCTTTCCCATCATAAACGAGCTTCTGCTGCTTTGCGGAGAACCCTCTACAACCTTGAATTCTGAGTTTGACAGAAGCAATTGAATCTGATTCAAGAACCCTCATAGGAATCACTGAACCACCAACTGTTAGGTAGATCAAGATCGAGTCAGTCGACCACGGGCCACGCTGCCCCGAGACACGCCCTGGGAAGTTCCAGTAGTCTTCATAAACAGGACAGAGAGCTACGCTGGCAATCGACATTGTAGCCCAAGAAGATCACAATCTTTCTCCCTATTCAACAAAAATTCAAGCTTTCACTACTTATTACCAATCAAAATATCAAGAACAAACACTTTCCTGAAACGATCTGTGCAAATAAATTTCAATTAAGTGACAAAATAAACCCCAAATTTTCCAATGCCCTCTAGAACCAGGTCGCAATGAAAGAATCCTAATTACTACCAGATCGCCTACAAAATTTAAAAGAAATGTCGAAAAAGTAAATGTAGAGACTCACCACTCCACTATCAGCTAAAAACATTTCAACTAAATCACTTAAACAAACCTAAAAAGCAGAACACAAAATTAAACTAATTAAAAAAGGAGAAATGACGATCAGACTTTATTCTCAGCAATTGAACATCAGAAAACCAGGGCATTGCACAAGAATCATCAGACAATTCCAAATCAAAATGACTACACAAATAATTAAAAAGAAGACGTATAACACGAAATTAAAAAAAAAAAAATCGAATCTCTAACCTGAGTGAGAAAAAAAATGAAAGTCCGAGCCAAAACTGAAGCAATGAATGGATGAACTGGAACAGAAATGCAGAAACAACGCTAGTCAAATCCACTTCTCCGCGTTCATCTCTCACGATCAACTCAAATGCGTGTAAATTTTCGGGAAATTACTTGAATATAATTAAATTTCCTATGAAATTTTTGGGCCGTTTGAGCATAGGGGAGCCATTGGGCTATTTAACTGGCTATGGAAGTGGAGCCCACAATTGTTTACTCTAATTTTAAGTTTTGAACGGATTTCCGCCGTTAGAAGTTCTAGAACTTCACTATGGTTAAATAGATAAAATAAAATTAGCAGTGATCGATAAAATTGTTGTAGAATAAGATAAATGTTGAGACTCAACGGTCTATATTGTTTTTAGTATTTTATAATTTTATTTTTCATTTTTAACTCTCCACCGTTGAGTTTCATTTTCTTTTTCTTTTTTGTTTAAGTTATATTTTCGATTTTGCTTTAATGTTTTTGAAATTTAAACAGCGATCTGGAAAAAACTTGATCTCCAAGTTGTTAGAAACTTGGATGAGAATATAAGAAATAGTAGTAGGAAATGAAAGGAAAAAGAAAAGTGATGTTATTTGGCCATATTTGTGATCAAATAGTTTTCTCCAAAATAGAAAGCACTTTGATTGTTTTTTTTTTTTTTGAAGAAATGAGATACTTTTAACTTTTTTTATTCAATTTAGTTTGTTCTATATTTATATTCATAACAAATGAATGGTGGTGTTCTTTTGAATTAGAGTGTAACAAATAATTACATAACGATCAGAAATATGTCGTATCTGAATGATGTTCTTTGATTTAGAGTGCGATAAATAATTACATAACGATAAAAAAAAATGTGTCATACCTAAGATTTTTTATTTAGATTGCGACAGATGGTTATATAAAGATTAGGAATTGGGGTTGATGGAGCGGGACCATTGGACTTCATCAAGTGTAACTATATCATTAGCGAAAAAGTTGACCTCAAAAATATGCTGCAAGTAGCATGTCTTTGTCAAGTTACATACTGCCCAACTTTACAATTTCTTGGATCACCAGTTATTTTAGTACTATTATTATCAGTTTCTTGTCTTTGGAGATATAAAATGAAACTAATTTCTCTTCCAAGACTTCATCAACTATGTACACCACCAGATTTTCATTTCACTTCGGTTTAAACAAAAAGTTTAGGAAGTCACTCTATCTTCAACGAGCTTGGTCGAATCGACAAACCAGAATTTCCTGGACAACACAGCAGCTTCATCTCTGAGTCAAATGCTGAATGAGATATATCTACAAACTCCGTTCTATGAAATCCCAGATCCTCTCCCCCATGTAAATACGGTCCCTAAGTCCACGACGCATGTGGCGCTCGTCTAGGAATATCAAAAGTTCATAAGGCTTCCTGGCAGCCACGAGCGTGTTGACAAGCCTCGCTGTGTGCCTGAAATGCACATTTTCATCGATCATCCCGTGCACCAGGAGCAGCTTGCCTTCCATGTTGTCAATGTGATGCATGACAGAACTGTGTAGATAGCCTGATTCATTTTCAGAGGGCAATCCCATGTACTTTTCTGTATAGAATGTGTCATATCCGTCCCATGATGTCACAGGAGCACTGGAAACTGCACATTTGAATACTTTGGGGAATTTTGCGAGTGCCATCGCTGAGAGATATCCACCATAACTCCATCCGTACAGTCCAATGTGGCCTTCTTTAGCTAACCCCTGCTTGATGAGCCACTCGGCTCCAGTAAGTTGATCCTCAGCATCAATCTGACCGCATTTGTGCTTGAGCGACCTGCAAACTTGAGTCCTCGTCGATCAGTTACTCTGTTGTCCATCTGAAAAAAGGAACAGCAATGCAAATAAGGAATTAATCAAATTATCATTTCCTTTATAGAAAGTTAAACTCATAAAGAAAAACTGTATAAAGCAAGTGACAAATCTAGAGCATATGAAAGCGTTTAAAGTATGCTTGGTGTTGGACCGCAGAAAGAATATATTCCAAAAGTAAATAATAAGTGGCACAATAGATGTAACCCAAAACTTCAAAATTTGGATATTTCAAAAGCGAAACAAAAAATCTAACCTTCCAAACTAATATGCCTTTACTACTGAGATACTGAGCTCTCATGTCGATAGTGTTTATCCAAGAATCACAGACTAGCTGTACGCTGGGACCACCATATACGTGAACCATTGTCTTGTAAGGCGGTGGTCCAAATCTTGCAGCATCGGGTTTATATAGTGCCCCATATAAGGTGGTTCCATCCTTAGCCTTCACCTGAACTATTTCAGGAGGCACAAGTGCGAGTTCCTTAAACCTGGGAATGTTGATGGGCTGCTCATAAACTGATGCAATGAAGCTTCCGTCCAGCAATGAGTATAGCATGATTTTGGGAGGTGAACCCAAGCAATCATAGATATCAACAAACCTTTGCAACTGATGATCAAGAACAACGACATGTTTTCCCTTTCCATGGGTTAATCTTACAGGAGTCTGTATGGAACGGCTTCCATCTGGGAACAATTCTTTCTGATAAAGATGCGATTCCAAAGGACTATCCAAGGTTCCAGTGAAATATACGATTTTAGTAGCCTCATTTACACCAGCCACATGCTCAACCATCCAATCACCTTGAGTAATAGGTCCTAAACACACTCCATGAGAATCGTATAAATATAAATGTCTGAATCCCGTTCTTTCACTAGCCCAAATGAATCCTCCAGATGATCGACCAGGTAATCTATCTAAAGGAGTGAAACAATCATGCAAATTGATCCAAGTTTCACTATCTTCTTGCAAAATTAGTTCCTTCTGGCCAGTTTTGATATCAAACTTGAGGATCTTCAGTTTAGAATGGGTTCTATTCAACACCTGAGCTGTAAGAATGTTTCCGTGCATCCAATTAACTCTTGCCAAATATTCATCGTCTTCTGCTGGCTCTCGTCCGCAGAGAAGGTCCATCCAACTAACTGGTCCACCAGTGGCAGGAACAACTCCCAAGCGGACTTTCACATTTGGACCACCAGCAAAAGGGTATGCATGGTCTTCCTGTGCATCTGGGCCCACTAAACATTTCCCTTGGTGCACTATCCTAAATAGAGGTACTTCTGATGAATCAACCTTGGTAAATGCAATAAATTTGCTATCTAATGACCACCAGTAACCATTCTTCCGATCCATTTCCTCCTACAGCCAGAAAAGATATGGAGTATCTCAGTTAGCAAAGTCATGTTGGGAAAGGTAGACATGTTACGCAAACCAGGAAAGACTGCCCCCAACATGTTTCAACAGTAACCCACCTGTGCAATGAACTCAGCAACGCCATGTGTCTGAAATAGCAACAGAAAAAACTTAGTCAATTTTGTGCAATTAACATATAACTCCAAATACAAAGGGGGTGACTGCAAATTCTAACTCCCTCTATGATGACATAAATACGATTTGCTAGATGTATACACCTAGTACTCAGTGATGCAACTAGCACAAATACAAAGAGACAGACTGGATTAAACACAGTATACATGGAACCTTATGCTTACAATAGCATTCTTGTCAGCGCCCACAGTCAATTGCTTTGACACGTTGTACAGAAGGTTAGACACGTGAAGCTCATTATCCCTCACATAGGCCAGTTTGGTTCCATCTGGAGAGAGTTGTGGGTCTATAACTGGCGAACCAGAGGCACTCGGGATCAGGAGTTGAGTCTTGTCATTATTTTCCTGACTATAGATCTGCTCACATGTAGAGGTCGTGCTTTAGTTCATAATAAGTAATTGAAACCTTAGGTTTTAAAAAACTGTAATATGTTAAATAAGGAAACAAACAGAACATGTACAGGACTAAATTTAACCAAATTATGAAAATAACAACAATTTAATGCTATATAATTTATGTTCCATCAGAAATTTTCCTCAAGAAAGTATGAAAACTGCAATAAAGGAAGAAACTCTATGGTTTCTTTCACTAGTGGCTGCAACCAATATGATTTGAAAGCTCATATTCCCAAGTATTATTGTAAATCTCACAAATTATTCCAAAAAAAGAACCAGTTTTTATCTATCAAATGACGGAGAAGGCTTTATGATTGACATTAATGTCTGATTTGCTAATTAAATATAATTTTCATAGACCAATCCTAATCAGAGAAGAAATACAGAGTGAACGCATGACATGAATATTTCAAGATCTCCCTTTCACCAAATTAGAGTGTGAAAATCCATTAAGATGAATTTCATAACACATGAACAAGATATAAGATGTCAGGGAACACACCCCAGCTGGTATAGGCACAATAAGTCTTTTTCTCCTTGGGCTTGTCTTTACCCATTCATAGCGTGTTACTCCCAAGCCTCGCTCTCTTAACCTCTCCCTTCTCAACTTTTCCTCAGCAGATAAATTATTTTCATCGAGACCACCATCTGGTGGGCTAAAGAACAGATCATGTTTCCCACTCTTGATATCAAATACAAACAAGTTTCTGTTCAAGGTTTGATCCTGGCTGAACAAGTACGCTATGAGACAATCATCGGGGCTAAACTAATTGCAGTTGGCACTCCATAACTTGGTAAAGGGTGCTGGACTATCTCTTCAACAGAGAATATATTGCAATTATCCAGAGCATTTGCGACTGTTGTTTCAGTTACAGGCATTTCGTGAAGAAACAGCCAAGAACGTTTCAAATTCTTCTATGTGCCACTCTCATCCAGTGATGGCATTAACAAAAAACAGTCTATGATTGAGTAATTTATGCATCAATGCGCGCATACTGTACAAATCTGCCAAAAAAAAGGATAGCAAAAACATGTCAAAGCAGACTTGAGCATGAAATGATATCCTTGAAACAACGAAAACACAAGAATAAGATTTCTAAAAAAAACATATCGTGTACCAAGGGATAGAATTATCAGGTTTGCACTGATATTATTGTGATTAACAGGAACTGTACTATTTCAACTTAACGAAGCTTCAACAAAAAAATTTGAACTAATTAAAGCTGCTTCTCCCAGCCGTGAAAATGAGTGGAAAAAGTTTCTTCACTTTTCATTCCTCCCCATCGAACACTGCTTCTTAATCTCAAGCTAAACTAGGAGTATATATAAAATAGTGAACAAAAAATCTCCACATTGCGATACAAGGCAACAAGTTAATAGCCAAAATCATCAACAATTGGCGCGATCCCGCCAGACAAAGTACTAATTAGTCATAATTATTCAACTCTTAACAATAAACCGCGAAACTGAATATGCAATCTGACCTGTCTCACTGTCTGTGATGATCCGGCAATGATGAAGACGAATTTGGATTCCAGAATCCGATTCGGATTCCTTCCAATAAATACTGATTAATCAAAACTTTAACGCAGGTTTATCAGATAAATCACAGAATTTAGGAGTAAGTTCAGGAACTAATTAGGCTTTAAATGATATGTGAGGGTGATAATTACTCAGTTTTTGTGGAGGAGTGGCGCGTGACTGCACTGAAAACGTACGCCCGTGGGTATATTCTGGTGGCGGGGTAAATGTAACCTTATATTATGTTTTTATTCCATAATAATCTTATTATTTTATTATCTTTAAGAATTGAATAGCAAAACAGTATAGAGTCAGCGGTTGAAATGATGATGCTTCTGATTCAGTTTTAATTTTGCTAAAAGCTTAGTTATAATAGAAAATAGAATCAATAAATTCCAATATTCAAGGCTACCAAATTTGGTTGCAAGAAAGTGATAGGAGATCACGTGCCCATTCAACCATGATTAATCAATTATCCAATTTCTAATATTCATCCATATGATAAAATATATAAGTCGGCTCGAGATTGGATATGACAGAAACTCGACAACTTGAAAAACTATCAAAATTATAAGCACATGATACTTAAATCTATACAATATATAAAATAATAGTTTTGGGAGGTTTGAATAATCATTTATACGAGAAATGTAAATGTAATTAATAAATATATACTCCTACTTAGTTAAATTAGTGGAAATTAATTTTTAATGTTTCATCACGTATGTTTCATATATACGTAAGTTAGTTGGAGGTCAGCATGATCCCATAGAAACACCTAATTATTTCCTCCCTACTTTTGCAAAATAAGAGGCAACAAGCAAAGAAAATCAATCTCCCAACAAGTACAAGATCAAATCCAATTGATGACAGCAGCACTGATACAAGCACCAGGCACAAAGGAGCTTTAATTTAATAGTATACAATTACTGCTATATTTATATTTGATTTTGGTGAAATTAACAGGTTGAGTTTTAAATTTGCTTCTTATTGACATTTCTTTTAGTTACATTTATGGAATTATTTATGCTATATATATTCTCACCCAGTAAACATATTCACCTCCCTCACCCATTCTCAGGTGAATAAATACTTTTATTCTCTATTTGTCACTTTGATTGATGTTAATTTGCAGTCACTACAGCTTTATCTTCTTGATTGGATGGCTAGGGAAGCCTCCACAAAATTATGTGGTGTGAATTGTTCGATTGTGTACTTTCATGGGTCTCATACATCTTATGCTTTGCTCTACGGATGATCGTTTTAATACATATTGATTATTGATTTTGGCATTGCAAATTGATTTTGTTCATTATTTTATTGTAGTTTTGGGTGAGGCAAGCGCGGTTGAGTTCTGTTGAAGAGTGACGAATTGTGAATTGAAGGTTTTAGTTTATAATGATGGGATTGATTTTAATTTTAAAGTTAATGTAGTGAATAAAGAAGTTTTAAAAATGATGAGTAATTATCCATTGTATTTAATTCTTTATTATGATAGATTTTTATCTTCCTACTCCATGGTTTATTGTTAAAACATTATATTATGTGATTTGCTTCAAATTTTATGCTTCAATGTTGATTTGTATAGATTTTTTATTCTCATATAACTAAAATTGTTACTCATATGATTCATTGTTAATATTAATTCTAATTTATTTAATTAATTTAAAATTTAAAATTAATATTTTAAAAATATATTAATCTGTGCATAGCACAAGCGTGATACTAGTTTCATTAAAAGAACAAAAAATACATAAATCGAACAACTAAATAAAATGAAAAAACATATAATGAACATGTGACATCTTAATTTTAGAATAAGATGATTTGAATTATTATTAAAATAAAAAAACCAAATCAAAACATGTGGAGTAAAAAAGATGATTATTGTCGAAGGAGAAAAGGAAGGCAATGCATTTTTTAGGCAAACAGATGCAATGTTTTTTCGTTTTATGTTAGATGCTAAAACTAATTTTAATCTTATGAGCGCTAAATGTGAGGAGATGGCTATATTGTCAAATACGTTAAGGGTAAATACTCTATGAAAAAGTTACCACATTAGCTATACCAAAAATAATTATGTGCTTGAATTATTGGACCCAAGGAGGCAAGGATTCCTTTACACAGCACATTCTTAATTCTCAAAATAAAGCAAAACCAAAAAGCAAAACAAAACAGAAAAAAACACTAAGCATATAACTATACAATAATTTTATACTCATCAAACATCTAAAAATATCATGTTCAGCTTCGTACTCATGTGGAATTCTGGGTAGAACCTGCCAGCTTCTCACTTTCTGCAACACACAAATCAACTTAACAACAAGGCCTCGGCTATGACTGTCACGAAGGCCTTCGATTCCGTGACTCCCTCTTCTGTGAAATCGACGTTGTGTACAACTTAATCATAACTCCAAACTCTGTATGGAGTTCATTGTATCTACATGAGACGGGGTATGCAACGCGCGTTTAGGCAAATACACGAGCTCACAAATCACAAGTCCGAGTCCTCCACTTCAGAGCGTACCACGAAGCTAGGAAATGCTAGTGTTATATCCCTACAAAGCCAAATAACATATATAAGATGATTCTTATGGTGGAAAACACGCGGCCAGAAGAAAGAAAGCTGTAGCAGCTATTTAAACAGTTTGAATCGAGCAGACTAGCCTGACAGACTTACTTTAGATATGGAAGTGTCATATTCTTGATAAGGGATGGATTTTGGGATACAAATTCCTTCCACTCATCTAGGTCAATCTTTCCATCGCCTTTCTTATCTGCATCGTCAAATGTCTGCATCATAAGATACAACTGATATGAGATGAAACGCGTTCTTCCAAAAAAGTATGATCTCTAAAAAGCAGAAAACACGAGAAGAGTGATCCTTACCTTGTTCACGATCATCTCTATGTATTCCTCCGAAAGAACTACATCTGATTCGTGTAATAGTGCCAATACCATCTCTCTCAACTACCAAGTTAAACAAAGAGTTGCAAAAAAGGCATATCAAACATATATTCTATTACATCTTTGTTGCCAGAAATTAACAGATATTTTCGAACTGCATGAATCAGATGGTCCATAAGACTTCACGAATTATGAAAACTTAAATTTAAAATCCATGGTCCACATAACTTACCTCTTCCCTTTCGATGAAACCTGTGCTCCTCAGATCATACACTCTAAATGCAACTGTTGAGCATACGTATAGTCAGAGATGAGAAAAGCATCATGTTATAACAAAATATGAGCGAAATGTGATTCTTACATGAAACTTTGTCTGCAACTGATGCATTAGGGTGAAATATTCCTAACGACCGGACAAATTCTCCAAATTCAATCACTCCATTGCGTTTGTAGTCAAATATATCAAATACCTACATATGAAACTCTTCATAAGAAGCTATATCTAGATAGCGGCATAGAGTTTAAAGGGCGTATATATGTATCTGAAAAGTGAACGAAAGAAGTTGTGTTAACCCACCCTGTCTGCAAATAGATTTCTCTTGTTTCTGTTCCTGAAGAGAGCAAGCTGGAATTCTTCCTGACGAGTTTGCAATAAGGTAGATAATCAGTAAGTGGAAAAGTTTCGATAATGAGCAAGTCAAGAGATAGATGAGTGATGATGTTACCTTGTGAATGAGGCCGTCGTCAGTTATGGAGCTACTTATCTTCTTATACAGTTCGTATAAAGCCTCTACTTCACTGACAGAAACTACAAGATAAAAATCACATTCAATAGACTAGTGGCGGTCAAATCCAATGATAAAAATTCAGGCAGCAAAACTAGACTTGAATAGTACTCCAATTTGGCCATCAAGAAATGTTCAATAACAAACTAATGTCACAAAAAAATGGGTAGTGATTTGATAGTTACACGGTGGAACAGGTAATAAGTTTCAGAGAGAAGCATAAATAAGCCTAGCATGGTTCATACTCACAGAGTGTCTCAGCAGCGAGGATAATGGGCTCCTCGTAACCAGGGGTGTGTTTTGGGGATTTAGAGTGGAAGCAGCCCATCGGAGTAGGAAAGGTCACGGATTAGTCCACGGTCATACAAATACATGCTAATGTGGCCTCTGATGTAACCTCACCTGCCAAAGATGAATCAACTAACTTAGTTCAGCATGAAAAAGGATTGTTCGTAAGTTTCTGATAGGATGAACTTTAACTTTAAAAACTGAAGCAAAAATGATGAACTGCAACAACCTTGCAAATATGAGTGGTGGAAAACAAGCAAATCATTGTGTAACAGCTTGATTATCCATAATTCCAAATACCATAAGTGCATAACTGGATGATCAATCTTATGCCACAGCAGCTCATATATGCAGGTAAGTGAATGAACAAAATAAAAAACTTAAGAGAGAAAGATAGAGAGACTTCATCTAACTCAGAGAGCCCTTCTAAACTCTACCTAGCTTCTCAACTAAACCTTCAACCGAAATTAATAAAAAAATCCACATATGTTTACTTTCTCATATTTAAATTCAATGTGTGTGTGTGTGCATATATGCATACAGAATATGGGAAACCAAGATTGATGCAGCAGCAGCAGCAGCAAAATACTTGATTATGATAAAAGAAAATGAAGAAACCAGATAATATCACTGTTTATTTAAGGTTAATCCACCATGAGTACAGCTATAATTCAAAAAAAAATATGAAGCCGCCAATAAACTGATGGGTCCAACCTATTAGCAAGCTGTATTCAGATCCAAATAATGTAATATATTCATTATTCAAAGCATAAACTTCAAACTCACCTTGGACTTTATACTATCAGCCAAAAAAGTAAATGTCATGTTCAGTTCCAAATATATCACAACTATAATTAAATAAATAAATCTAACCCTTCGTCATCTTTGCCCTCACAAATGCTAATTTCAGTTTATACCCCAATATCAAGATTTAGTATTCTGGTTCTAAAACACAAAATTATTTTAGTAGATGTTAATTTATCATGCCACGCATTCAAAAATCTTCCCAAAATTCAGTCTTTCAAGCAAAAACATGCAACACATGGTTGAATTTTTCCCAATAGAATGAAATCGAGAAGAGCCTAACCCATTTCAAATGTCGAGTCTTTTTCAAAGAACACATAAATTCAATAAAAATCACTTGAAATTAACGTTCTATTCTTCACCATTCCCATTGAAAAATTGAAATAGAAACGAATTCAAGTCGAGAAAATAGAGTGAGCAAACACAAGTATACACAATCAAATAAAATTGCAGCGGTGGAGAGAAGAAGAGAGTAAAGAGAGATGAGAACTGACCGACGAGGGGGAGGATGTTGTGGAATTGTTTGTGTTGTTGCACCTAAATCCGATAATTTATGCATGTATATATATAACATTAGTATAAGTAATGAGTTTTTAATTATTGTTATATAATGTTGGTGATAAGACCGGTGAGAGATGAGTTTGGAGGCGTTTACTTTTGGAGGAGCCAAAGGTCTCTCTCAACATTTCATGTCTAGGTACTTTCTCATTAATGCATACACAAATTAGTTATAGATACACCGTCCCTGCCATCACAAATGCCTCTATTTATAGACATAACTTACTCCCACATTGGCATAATATGGAGTAGTAAGTGCACTAATTAGGAGTAGTTCTATTGGTATTTTTTATTTGTAATTAACAATCATGTTTAATCTTATTTCTTGTCCACGTGTATTTTCTCAAAAATTCGTTGTGTGATAATATATTTTAAGACTGATGTAGAATATTGTCATAATGCTATCCATAATTTGATTTCAAACTTCGTGGATGAGAGTATGTTTGTCTCACTTTTCTTCTTTTAAAGGGTGTCTTTGGCGATATTAATTCCTCATATTCCATGTTGGAAGTGTCAATCCTTGATGTTTACTCTTTCATGAAGAGGGAACCACACGTGCAATTGTGCTCGTGGTGGCATGATGTTCTTCCATGCTAGTCGCCCAATTTCGAGTGAAGGGCTCCTTGGTACCGCTTGCCGGTTGACCTTTAAGATAAAATTAGAGATATGAAAGAAAGGTAGATTCTTAGCTAACCATATTCTCACATCTCTCGTTTTATCATTAGTACATCGCTTATTCACGGCAAGCAAAAGATCTCCAAGTATATTCTCTCCACTTAAGCCTCTGTGTCCTCTTCATCTCCTCTGTCATTGGTTGCAAACTCCCATATTTATAATAAGATCGTCTTTTTCTGATAAGTCTATGAAATGTGGATTCGAGGCTATTTTCTCCCATCCAAAAATCTAGCCACAACTTTGTTATTGCACAATTCCCCACTTTCACTTGTGTCCTTTAATTTATTCGCCAATAAAATACTTTGTATTAATTAGAATATTATGGGACCGTTCGATTTTACAAGATTATATATTGGAATTAAATTTGTAGTATTGTGTTTGATTTATGAGATTGAATCACACAATTTAATCCTAAATGGATAAATTATGTGATAATTAGTTATAGTCATTTCTCTCCAACTAAAATAATCTTTCAATTTAATACTAGATGAATTATCATATGATAATTAGTCGTGACAACCGAACTATGCCTAAATTAATTAGTATTGTACTCACATATTCATAACCAAATTATGAATGTTTAAGAACATTAATTATTCCCTCATATTAAATATTTTTACTTATTGATTGATTAAATAAATATATTGCTGGTTACATTAATGAGTGAATTACATTTTTAGGTTCTATACTTTCAGCGACGAACATTTGCGGTACCTATACTTGCAAAATATCATTTACGGTATCCAGACTATACTACTTGCTCGTTTCAAGTGCTTTTTCACTTTTTGACCAATTTTTCAGACAAAAACAGCCCCAAATGCCTAAAGGGCATTTTTGTACATTACTCTTTAAAAGTAGGCGTCATTTACTGACATTGAAATACGTGTATATTATTTCAAATTCCTACTTCCTCTATTTCCTTTGTTCTTTCTCGTCTCTTCTTCATTATTAAGTCTTATTTTTCGTTCTTCTTTTTCTTCCATCTTTCTTCTTCTTTATAAATCTTATTTCTTCATTTCGCTTTCCTAATTTTTCTTTCTTCTTATTTATAAAGTCTTATTTCTTTACCTTTCCACTCTCATATTCCTATGTCTTCTATTATGTCTACGAATTCTTTTTTCCTCCATATTTCTTCTTCTATATTAATCTTATTTCTTCATTTCTCTTTCCTAAATTTTCTCTCTTATTTATAAAGTCTTATTTCTTCTACCTTTCCACTCCCATAACTCTTCTCCACTTTTTCCAAAACTTCTCCACTTTTACGCCAAATCATTAAGTACATAACATACATGCCTGCCTAAATCATAGTAATTAAATATCTTGGAAATCAAAGAGTTTGGAAAATCAAAGAGTCGGAAAATGGCGCCTAAAGTAATGTCAAAAATGCCCTCTAGGCCTTTGGGGGTGTTTTTGTTTGAAAAATTGGTCAAAAAGTGAAAAAACACCTGAAACGAGCAAGTAGTATAGTCTGGATACCACAAATAATATTTTGCAAGTATAAGTACCGCAAATGTTCGTCGCTGAAAGTATAGAGCCTAAAAATGTAATTCACTCTACATTAATTAATTAATGTATTCTTATGTGTAAACAAATACTATGATTTTGCTACATAAAATAGCACTCTCATAAATACTCCTTCAGTGGCTGAGGCAACCAAAACTTAGGGCAATTTTATAGAAGATGTACTGTCGCCCTGTCGGATTGTCATATAATACTACTACTTTTATCCTTCCACAAATAGATTGTGATAAGGGCTCCAACAATATCTGTTGGAATGACGTTTACTATTTTTAGGGCTACAATGTGTAACCATTTAGTCGATGCCTCCGTGGTACTTTAATTGTCTATGATTTTTTAGTGTATGTTTGGTTTTTATATAATCAAATTTGATGTCATTAAGAATCATGGACCTCCAATTTGTTGATTTTACTCTTCTTCCCAAACTCGAAATATTTATCGCAAATCGCAATGCGAGTCTCATTAGATCTTTAATTTCAACTCCTGCATCTCATCAATTTATCTAGAAAACAAGATTAAAGTGAAAATAATCACAAAAAATGAGTTTTTACGATAAAAATATTTTCATAAGAAACACTCCATTTTATTTAAACTCCCGAATAAAATCTAAGAATATAGTTTATGATGACTGTGCCAGTTGTCGAATTTAATAGGAGTAGTTTCTTTTTTTGGAATTGGCGGATCTCAAAATTATATAAATCAACTCAGTAGTAGTATATATTTCGACATAAATAGGAACACTGAAATTGTCTGAAACAGACAAACAAAAATACAGTAGACTATTAAATAATACTAGTAATAAATTGAATTTGTTGTAAAAGTACCATGAACCAAGCTTAGAAACATTAGTGCTTTAAATTTTGTCCTTACATACAACTACAATTCTCAAAATTAATCTCTTGGTAAATATGATCTTTCGACGAAAATTGGATGAAAATCTTGGGACGTACGTCATCAAAATGGATTCAAGCTTCACAAATACTATAGCATGCGGGAAACCTAATAATTGTATAAAATAATACTAGTATTTACTTACTAGTTACTATAAATAATATTAATTTGGATACTTTCTATTCTTTATTTATCTGGTCATCTATCTTCTACGATATCCTCTTTATATCTTGTTAGACTATCTCCAACCATATACCAAAACTCATTTTTGGTGTAAATAATTTCTCCAAGCGTACACCACACAAACTCATTTTTGGGTTTTTGAATGGATTAACACCAAATATGGTGTTTACTGTAAAATTTTGTTAGACAAATACTCAAAAATGGTGTAAACATAAATATGGTGTAAATGAATGGAATAAAACTATTTTTTGGTGTGACATATACTCAAAAATGGGTTTGAGTTTGGCGTGAATGGTTGGAGATGGCCTTAGTCAGCTAGACACACCACCTTAAGTAATCTCCATTGAAAATAACTCGAAACAAAAACAAAATTTGCCAAAAAATAAAGAAAATGTTTAGGTGGATGAGACATCATCTCATTCGTTGCCGATGATGTAATTGGCACAAAATTGACAAGAAAGCAGAACAGCTTCACTCCTTTAGGAAAAGAAAAGACAACTTTAAGTAATAATTTATGTCTCATCAATGGCTATAATATTTCCTTATTGAAACAAGAATGGAATTAAAAGGATTAAAAACGTGAGCTGATAGTATATCCGAACCCATGTATAAAAAATGAAATTTTAAGATGCGATTTGTTAAAATAATGCTACTAATTACAAAATGAATATTTAATTATATTGTTCAATCAATAAAATTTTCACTTGGCTGGAGATTAATGAAAGTTAACTCAATTTCAATGTAACGTCATTTTTAATCAAATTTAGTGTATTATCTTTTGTCCTCAACTATAATAAATTATTTAACCCTATCAGAATTATTAGCTTTTAGTCAATTAATACCTAAAATATGCAAAGTCGGGTATATACTTGATAGCTGAGTAGGATCTTTGATCATTTTATTATAAGCCACCATCAAAATAATTCAATTCCGATAGTTTTGTGCAATACTTTTTGTCCACCTCAAATTTGAGAAGGCCCGATTAATTGGTATCAATTGGTCAAAATAATTAGATTAGCCAAACTTTGAAACATTTGTAGTAATAAATTTTCAAACACGCAATATACAAGTTTGAATTGAATTTGATTTCTGAGTAGTTATAGACTGATAGCCCACTAAAAGGCGATTAAGGAGTTATTTGATTAAACATAATTTAAGAGAATTTATAAATTTCAAAAGCTTATGAGATATATTTACGAACTTATAAATTATTATAATATCTAAATTATTAAGTTTATCGACTAATGAGGAAATATACTAACTAGCTAGGTATGAAATTGGAAGTGCAACTCTCATGTGCGCTCTCAATTCTCTATACAATTGATCACTTTGATTAACAATTTAAAACCTTAATTAATACTTATTGATATACTATAATCTACGTAATTTGTGATATTTAAAGGTGGATCGCGGCGTCCACAATTTTTTTTCCGGAATGATATATGTAATATGCTGATAATTATAACAAACCATAATAGGATTATTTTTGAGATTATAGAAAAATAAATTTGGGAGTCGAGAAAGAAACTTATTACTAATATTTATCAAGAAGTTTATAAAGTTTTTGGAACTTAATCAAAAGATGAAACGTATATTGAAAATACTATAATTGAAACACGTAATCATGCACGAGTATAACGAGTTTGGGCGCTTAAATGATAAATAATTGAGATTCGTTAAACTGATAGCGATTTAGATATAATAATTTCAATTTCCAGTGGCTCCTCTCCGTCATGTAATGACTGTGAATAGTATTAGTTTAAGTTGTATTGGATTAAGGCTGTTTTCATTGCCTAGGTATTTTATTTTATTTTTAATTGCTAACTTCTTGTTTTTATTCTATATTGCCTTTCTAGATTCTTCTACATTTGGGTATATTACATCACATTTATATCCCCCGTGTTACGTTTATTTTCTTAGCAATTATTGACGCTTCTTTTTGTGCAATTGGACTTGATTAGATCCCATTTATGGCCACTCTTTTGCCATTGAGCTTGGAAACTGTGGAGAAAATAACGTCTTAATTGTTAATACATTTTCCCTTAATCAATAAACCGGAAGATCGAATTTTATACGATCATACGATCACAAGAGTAAATATTGATGAACAATTATTAATATTCTATTATTAAGAAAAAAGAATCATGAGAATAAAATTGGTTAGATACATCATACAAGCACTGACGGATAAAAAACATAATTTTATAGATTTATTAGATGGCATTACATGCCAGAGATGAGAAAAATTGTAAATTTATAATATAATTAATTTTAAAAAAATTATAACGATGTTGTTTAAGTATATCAAATTTTACGAATTATTAGCATCACAAATTCACAATGTAATTATACACTCAAGAGTGGAATATTTTTTTTAAAAAGTTGAACACGACGAGACATATCAATATTTACCTTTATTAAAAAAAATAATGTAAGTAGTACTATTAAAAGCCTAAAAGTTAATTTTAGATAAAAAAAACGTGGAAAATCTTTTGCGGAATAACTATTTGCTAACTTTGTTTGAAGTAAAAAGCGGCTCTGCTTTTTGAAAAATGAAATCAAAGGAGAAATCAGAAAAGGGATATGCATCATATGCTTTTTTTTTTCTCTATCCTTTACTAAGTATTTTTCGAAGGTAACTAATGGTGCGTTTATATTGACATGACTATAAAGTTGATAAGATTATTCATGAACATCACTGTTTTCGAACTGAACCATGATTTGGGAATATATAAATACCACAAATAACTTTATCTTATTCAATTATTAGAGTGGGAGATTGTGAAGATTCACTCAACCACGTCGGATCTTATTTAGCAAAACCCTAATAAGTGATCAAATATTCAAATCCCAAATCTTTGACAAACAATTAAGTTGGAAATATAAATAATTAGTAGAAATGTTCAAACTAATGCGCTGAAAAATGTAGAAGATGCATATAGTTTTGCGCCTCTCCAATAGTCGAAATCTGAATAATGGGTTTCAATCGCAATTCAATTTAGTATAAGATTTGAAAAATATGCATAGATATAGTGTTTATAGCAATTTATCATAAGATTTTGAAAAGTATGCATATGTAGTGTTTATAGCAAGATTGTAATTATAATTCAATTAGTTACAATATTTGAGTAAAAAAATGCGTATTAGTATTTAACAGAATATTGCATGCAACAACAGAACTTATATAGATAACACATCAGTTCCATCAATATTTACACAATTAAGGCCAATACTAATTATAATTATATACAGCTCATGAATATTAATTATTTTTATTATTAAGGAGATGTTCCCAAGTTGATAAAATTAGATTTTTTTTCTATATAAAGCATTAATTCTCAATAGTGAATGGCCCAAAATACTAGAGTAGTACTACTCCATAGCTACTAATATTCTTGATAACTTCTAACTTGAATATGCTCAGAATTAAATATAATACAGGCACAATTAATTAGAATTGAAAATGAGATATTTGACTTTATAGATAGCCATTCCACCGCCACCATCAATAGACAATGATGGTTAATTAAATTTTTGTTTTATTGGAGAATTTTATAATACTATATACCTTAGACCGTAGTTAAAAGTTATCAACGATAAGCAAGCGTCTGGTCAGCTAGCTATAGTTCAAAATGGAGTAACAATTAATAAATAGGTGCAAGAAATCAGTGATTATTACTTACATTTACACATAACACCACATTAAAGTTACAATCTTAATGCATATGCATGATGCATATTTTGTAGTTTTCCTAACTATATATAGGTTGGTTGAGCTATCAAAGATAAATTTAATTTGTTGAGTCAACTTCATGTAATATAACCATGGAAATTAACCAGCTAATTAAAAAAATAACCAGCAGTCATAAGATACAAATCTGAATAATGTGACCTTCGACCAATTAAAAATTAACCAATATACGATTTTATATGCAAGAATGTATGTGACAATTTACCATTCGATTAAATAGAGTGGATGTCATGTAGACTTATATCAATAGCAGATATTTGCAAATATACTATGCTGATAATCAAATGCCTTATCATTGACTGGAACAAACTGTGTCAATTTGTATGACTTCTATTATATTGTGTTATCCAAAATTATGGGATTAATAAAAAATAACCAAAAAAATTACTTGTTTTTATGCCGTCCACGCTAAGAATAGGCCAGCCATAGGCCAGCCATTCTCTCACTCTGCCACGTCATCAGCACTAAAAATCCACCTGCTACTTCAGTATTTACTCAAATAGGTCAGCCATAGGCCAGCCGCAATAAAAATAATTCAAAAACAACTACATTTACGGAATTAAATTTACGATTAAATTACGGAATTAAATTTATGAGACATATACGGGAAAATCCATTCATTTCATTAAAAAAAAGGTACATAGATAAAAAAAAAATACATAATTATTTTTTTTAAAAAATGGGCTTCCACATACGAACCCCGCCACTCTCTACTCCTCGTCGTCGTCGCCGCCGCCGTCCTCGCCGCCGCCACCCGGGGTATCTGAGCCCGCGTCTGAACCCCCCACCAGTGCCCTCGAGGCATCCAAATCCACCCGCATGTTCTCGAGCATCGAGTGGAGAAACCTCTTCTCCGTGGGGTCAGTTGCGGCCTTCCACTCTTGGAAGACCTTATACATCCGTTCCTCCGTTTTTGCACGTGAGAATAAGGTGTACGCGCGTGGGGGAGGGGTGCCGAGATGACCTCCTGGGGCGATAGGGGGGATCCTCCCCTCGCTGCCCGTTGCGCCCGCTTTCGGCCAACCGGGCGAGGGCGACGAGTAGAGGATGGAAGGGACGGAAACTCCTCAGCATCCGAGGGGAGGTCGTGGGATCCGCCGCTGCTGCCGCTGTAGTCGCCGGAATAGTTCAGCATCTGCTTCTTCGGCCACCCAGCGTCGCACCCCGCCCGGAACTTCTCGGAGTCCTTCAGCAACACATAGCATTCCCAAACTCCTTATACTTCCCCGGCAAGGGGAACTGACTCTCCGCTATCCTCCGGGCGTCCTCCTCATTCTGCCCACTAGTCAGCTGGCGGAGGGCGTTGGCGTACAACCTCGAAAATCAGCCGACCGCGGCCCTGATGCGTTCCCACCCCTTCCGGCACTCCTCCCCGCTGTAGTCCTTTCCGTTCGGGCAGTTCCTCCTGTAGGCTGCTCTAATCTTCGCCCACATGTTGACGACCCGCTGGTTGTTCGCAACCAGCGGATCGTCGCAGACCGACAACCACGCCTTGGCTACGCCGGCGTACTCATCCTCCGTCCACTTCCTCCGCGGGGGGGTGTCGTGATCAGCAGGCTGCGACGACTCACCGACCACCTTGCCCTTCCCCTTGGCCTTCTTCTTCTTCGGTGCGGCCCGACCCGCTGGAACGGGAGTGTCCAGCTCCCCGAGATCGATCCCCATCTCATGCAATGACAAAAGGTCATCGTCAGTGAACTGCGTCTCCACTTGGGTCGACGTGTGAGACGAAGCCGTCAAAAAATCAAGAGATGGACGATAGACCGTGTCCCCCCGGTGACCCCTGCATCCCTCCCTGCCATACCGGCATCATCCCCATCATCTGCTGCATCATCTGCTGCTGCATCTGGGGCATACCTCCCCACCCCGGCGTTGCCTGCCCGCCACTGGCCTGCATCCCCCACGGCATCCCACCTGGTTCCCCCCTGCATCCCCCCCGCGCTCCAGCCATCATACCCATCAACTATTGCCAAGGGACGTTAAACCCTGGGCCCATCTGCCCGCCCATCTGGCCCCATCCAGATCCCACGGGTACCGTGGGAGTCTGAGATCCGCTCGTCGCCGGACTGGACTCGTCGTTGTTGTCCATCGCTCGATATTGCTCTTGTACAGAAATTTAGAGAGAGAAAATTCGTTATAACAAGTGGTGCAAATGAAAATGAAACTAAAATCGCGTATATATAGGTTTTCAAAAAATTTTTTAAAAAAAAAACAAAAATTGGCCCTGGCCGATCGCTGGCCGATCGGCACGCCACAATGGCGGCCAGCGCCCTCAAATCGGCTAGCCCACGCCGATTTTTTCGCCGATTCGCGGCTGACCGATTACAATAGTTCGGCTAGCCGACCGGCTAGCCGGTATTGTGGATGCTCTTATATTAAACGGCAATCAGCGGTTTAAATCATCATTAATACCTATTCACATTTTTTTCATGATTTCACATTAAAACTCAATAAAAAAAAGAATCTGAGCTAACAAATATACCTCTTCTATCAACCCGAAACCTAGACATATTATAAATACACCAATTAATTACACGTTTGGTCACAAGAAAAATGGTAATACAACAGCTTTAATTAATCAATAACTCACTATATTCAAACACACTGTAGAGTAGAGTGTAGACTGAAATAGATGGACCATGTGATATTAACATGTTATGACTTATGGTAACATTTTAACATTGCACTATAAAACTCACTAAGCAAAAAAGAAAAATCATATCCATAGTATGGATATGGTGGCACCATGATATGAGATTACGTGGTCCCCCAACTCTTTTCTAAAACCAAAACTTACTAAAATACATCAATATCATATGATCCCACACACTTATTTAGAGTAGCTTTTTCTCTTTTTACATGTTCTTTTGGAAATAATACTCTTTCTATGATTCTATCCCATTAAAATATTTTTCATTTTCAGATGTCCGATTTTATTACATTTTCTATAATAAAATATTATCGTTTCTATTTTATTATCTTCTCCCCCCTTAATTTACAAAATAAAGTAGTATAAAATTCCATACCGGAAAAGAAATGCTCCACTAAGAGTGGATTAATAGAGAGGGATTGGTAATTTTTTTCAAGGAAATAGCCTGAAAAATCATGAACTTTCCCAAAATTTGGTGTTTTCCACGAACTTTAAAAATTATGAGAAATGCCATGAATTTTGATAAATGTGTGGATTTTTCATGAAATGAATTTTTCATTCAAGTTCATTGATTTTGGGGAATTATGATTATAATTGTAGTTAGGGTTCAAACGACAACATTTTGCTATTTTAAAAACGATGTGTTTTGTCATATTTCCAGAGGTCACATGTAGGATATCCGGCTAGCCACGTTACTTAAACTTAGCCGGAAAATTCATTTCATGGAAAATCTCTATTAAATCTCATGGTATTTTCCACTATTTTTAAATTTTTTGAGAAATATTAAATTTTGAAGAAAGTTGACGATTTTTAAAGCTAGTTTCCCTAATTCTTTTGGTGCATCCCTTCCTTTTCTTGGGTGTGTAATATTTTCCCATCATTTCCCTATAGCTACATTTTGTTATTGGATGTTTATTAGTTTGGGTTTTAATTTAAGGGGTTGGTCATTAGGCCCATCATTTAGCTTACAGTTCATGTGAATGAAGCCCATTTATTGCCCCTTTTATTTTTATTGATTTGTAAAACATAAACCCCGAAAACCCTTTCACCCGCAAATCAATGGCGCTTTCCAAACCCTCATTTCTCAATCAGCTCGTCAGAGCCCTAACGGCTCCCCGCCGTCCCGCTCCGCCGCAGGCCTATCTCCCTCTCCGCCACTTCTCCTTCGCCACCCCGGAGGAAGCCGCCGCCGAGCGTCGCAAGCGCAAGCGCCGCCTCCGCATCGAGCCGCCGCTCTCCGCCCTCCGCCACCAGCAGCCCCGCTCCGCCCCGGCGCCGCAGAACCCCAACGCTCCGAAGCTCCCCGAGCCCGTATCCGCGCTCTCCGGCAGCCGCCTCAACCTCCACAACAAGATCCTCACGCTCATACGCGAGAACGATCTCGAGGAGGCCGCGCTCTTCACGCGCCACTCCGTCTACTCCAATTGCCGTCCCACCATCTACACCTGCAATGCGGTGATGGCTGCGCAGCTTCGCCAGGGGAAATTGTCCGAGCTCCTCACGCTCCACCGCTTCATCACGCAAGCCGGCATAGCCGCTAATGTCGTCACGTACAATATCCTCCTTACTCTTTATCTCGATAGTCGGAAAATCGATTTAGCTCTAGAGCAATACAAGCAGCTGATTAATGATGCTCCGTTCAATCCATCGCCCACAACTTATCGCATTTTGGTTAAGGGGTTAGTAGATAACCAGCAACTCGAAAAGGCAATTGAGATTAAGAACGAAATGGAGACGAAGGGGTTTAAGCCGGATCCTACTATCTATTCCTATTTGATGGCAGGTCAAGCAAACAATTTGAATGCAGATGGGGTTTTGGAGTTGTATGAGGAATTGAAGCAAAAATTGGGGACAGATGAGATCTTGGATGGGGTGATATACGGGAATTTGATGAAAGGCTACTTTTTGAAGGGGATGGAAGCAGAGGCCATGGAGGTGTATAGCAAGGTGGTTGTTGAAAATTCAACCGTTAAGATGAATGCTGTCTCGTTCAATTTTGTTTTGGAGGCTTTGAGCAAGAATGGGAAGTTTGACGTGGCATTACAGTTGTTCGAGAGGATGAAGAATGAGCATGACCCTCCGAGGAAGTTGAGTGTGGATTTGGGTAGCTATAATGTTATAGTTGATGGTTATTGTGCAGAGAAGAGATTTGATGAGGCCATTGAGGTTTTCAATAGCATGGGAGAGAAAAGATGCAATCCTGATGCATTGTCGTATAATGTGCTGATTGATCAGTTGTGTAGTAACGACAAACTGGCTGATGCGGAGGAGCTGTACAATAGGATGCCAGATACGAATGTGAATCCGGATGAATATACCTTTGTTACGCTTATGGATACTTGCTTGAAGGAGAATAGGTTAGGTGATGCAGCTAAATACTTTGGGAAAATGGTTGAGTCAAAACGTAGACCGAACTTGGCAGTTTATAACAGGCTTGTTGAGGAGCTGGTTAAGGCTGGCGAGGTTGATGAGGCGAAGTTTTTCTTTGACTTGATGGTGCCAAAGCTGAGGATGAATGATGATGCATACAAGTTCATCATGAATGCGCTAGCTGGGGTTGGGAAGCATGATGAAGTGGTGAAGATTGTTGATGGAATGTTGAGGGAGGATCCCGGGGATTTCACCGAGGAGTTGGAAGAGTTTGTTAGGGAATTGTTGAGGAAGGAAGGGATGGAGGATGAGGTGACAAATCTTAAATTGCAGTTGGAGAAGGAGAAAGCTGAGGCTGCTGCTAAAGCTGCTGAAGAAGCTGCGAAAGCTAAGGCCAGTACTAGCCTTGCTATGGCTGATTTGTTGTCTTCTAAGTCGTTTGGAAAGAAGCCGGATGTGGAAGAACTGTCAGGTGAAGGCGAAGAGCAGGAATCTGTTCCCATGGCCGCTGAAGTGGAGAATGTAGTGGGGAATGCTGCCACTGAATCAGCAGAAAATGAAGGAAACAGTGTAAATGAGAAAGCAACTGCTTGACCTGGAGCTATACTAGATAGCAAATAATTGTTTTATTTCTCAATTGAAGCTTTTTAGCATCACTCGAATATGTGCCTGCACCTCAATCTCTCTATGTCATTGAAATTGAGATGCAAAGATGATTATTCACAATGTATTAGAGCCATCATATGGTTGGTGATGAGGAGTCATTTTGATGTAATTTGGGTTCCATTTAATATTAATGTGCTTTTCAGTTTTAACAGCATTCTGCAATTGGTATGCATAAAATAGTACCCGTTGCAAATTGTTGCTAAGCATTGGCCCTAACATCAGAAGCATCTAGTGCAAAGGTAAATCTTTAGCAAACAAAGGTAAAACTCTGGCAATACATTTACGCAGTGACACATGAACACAATAAGTTGCAAAATTACAGAGTGAATCTGATTAGATAGAAATATTAGGCACACAAGCCCCTGCAGCATCTAGGTTCTGCTGTTCCTTCCAGATCCTTCCAGTAACTCTGAGCTTAAGCTCCTTCTTGTCGCCTCCGGAGAAGAAGAGTGCCATGTTGCGTTGGATGATAAGACCGTCATGGCTATCCCTGACCTTGCGATGACTATCTCTAATGCTTCGTGGGGTGCCTTCCCACGTGAGCTTTCTACCATTTGCTCCTACCTCTAGGCTGTAGCTATAGTTGCGGGCTTCAACTTCGTCACCCATGAAACGTAGGAACGCCATGTAAACAGGTGCCATTCCCAGCTGAAATGCTTCGAAGTGAAGGCAGAAATATTGCCCAAAACAATTGAATACCTAATCAAACAGGGGAGCGGCAATATTTACTCATCCATTCACTACCACATATACAATTCTTGACAGCAATTAGACTTGCAGCATTTTATGAAGGGAATTCAAATATTCTTGAATTGGTATATAGAATAGACTAGACAGCATAAGTTAGATAATAAGTTCGTATCACTAGAGAAACTCAATCCAATGGTTAACTCAAGTTTAAACCAGTAGTCATCAGATTCTACATAATTAGTAATGCTCAATGCATGACAATAAAAGAACATAAGAAGAAAAGCATTGAACTCACAGTCAACATCCATGTTGCGTTTTCTACTTCACGAGGATTGGACTTCACATATCGGTGATTGAACGTGAATCCCGTGTGCATGTCCACTTTATGGTCATCTCTCAAGTGAGCAACGAGATGAGGAATGTCCCCTGTTACTATACACTCCGATCCAGCATATGGACAACTATATGGTCGGAAATTACAAATGGCTTCGTGTTTGAGTTTGCTGTAGTATGGGAATATCTCCGGGCAGCCTAGCGAGTAGTACCTACAGGGCAGCTCTAGCGACTCTGCAACCTTCTCTAGAGCCAAGCACCTGATATCCCCTAGCTCTTGTCTGCAGGTAGGGCACCGGTTATGCACCCGTGTCTTGCAAGTCGAACAGAGAGTATGCCCATTGTGACACTACAGAAATACAAGAACACACATCACTCATCCATTCTATTTAACTCACTTTAAGTAAAATTCTTCCTTGTTATTACATGTTTTGACTTTGTTTTGCTAACTCAAAAAGGAGATGACATGTAACATGGTAATCCCAAGGCAAAATTCTTGTTCCAAAGCAACATATACTGATATTAGGATCCACATTTAGGCAAAGATTCTAGTACCCTCTAAAAAGCATGGAAATTCTTAGGTTCTATTTCTAAACTATGTGAAAAAACTTGCATGTGTTTAGCATTTTCTACGATCATATCTGATTCCAGTTCAGCTTAAAATAAAATAAATAAACAGAGTACATTCAAAATTAGAAATTTGTAAAATATCAAACCTGATGGATTGGAGGGTACATGAAATTAGTGCAAACAGGGCACTCCAGCAATTCATGAACACTAGTAGGGGCAATTGCGGAAGATAATAAAATGTGGGGTTTTGAAGGATACTGGTTATTGGGGTGAGTCTGTGAAGAAATCTCTTCATCTTCAACTCCATCTGATGCAGGCACACACTCCACACTTTGTATTTCAATTGTTGCCATTTCTAACTAAGGTAGGAAAAAATATATCCCAAAATTTAACAACACTTTGCAGAAATTCCCAACACCCAATTGAAAACACCTAAATTTTCTTTCAAAATTAGCTCCAGCCTCTGCAGGAGAATATTTGGTATGACATCAACAGCCCATTTCAAGAAACCTAATGAATTGATGAAATATCAACTCCGTACTTCTAAAAATTAGATCTTTGACAAAAATTTGAGACCCCCACTTCCCAAAAAAATAAAAAAATTTCTGGAATAAGGGGCCCTGCTTCGTACTTTTTGGCCTGTTTTCCTCCTCCCTTAGTTTTTCTCTGTTCAATCAAGGGAAGAAGAAACCTAAGAATTTGTAAGAAATTTGGAGGAAAATTAAAAGAGATGTATAACAAAAAAATAACCAGAAAAGGATCACCTCCGCTGAAAAACAGGTTCTTTTGTTCAGGTTTCCGGGAGGAGAGAAAGAGAAAGATGATCGTTGATCAAGAAATAATTAAAATTTGGAAGTTAATCCAACGGTTGTTTAACTATCTAAATTAATTAAAATATAAATAATAGTAGTAGTATAAAGCAGTTGAGATTATTGTAGGAATGCAACTGATTGTCCATTCCACAAAGATAAGTTTTATCTAACTTTCACCTAAAATTATCCTACCTGTTAAAAGATCATTCCACAAAGATCAGATTAAGTTTTTTGTTTTATATTTATAGAAAATGAAACGAATATTAAAGGCAACTGTCACTAAATAATTACTATTTTTCAATTTTAATAAATCATAATGTCAATTACATTCAAGGTATAATAGCATGCTGAATGATTAAAGCGCATCATGTGCTTTTTAAGGATATGCATGTGAGAAATCCAAAAACCAACAAAAATAGTCTACATTCATTTGGATAATTATAAGGATATAAATGCTGACACTGAGAGGTTTAGTATTGCAGTTAAACACCAATTTTGGGTCATGATATATGTTATGTAGTTATGTTGTCATAATTTAATTGTAAACAGAAGGGGATTGTATCGATCACTCTCAATATTTAGTTGAGCCAAACAAATCAACCTAACAAAAAATATTGTTATATTTCTCAATCGAAAAAATCTGATTGGATTTTCGTTGGGGTCTTACTCAAGTTTAGTAATTGGAATCAAATATTTAATTTGGTGGGAAAAAAAATGATGAAAATTGATTTATTGAGACTCAAGATATTAGTATATACATTTATCCTAGTGTGATCAATTGTTAACTTTCTTAAGTTACTAACTTGCTAACTTATCAATGCAGTGTATTAAAAATGTCAACACGATGACATTAAAATATCAACACATAATTTTGTTGAACTTCAATACAATGTGTTGATATTATGTGTTGACATTTTGATGTCACCGTGTTGACATTTTTAATACATTGTATTAATGAGTTAGCAGAGTTAACAACTTAAATAGTTAACAATATAACGCACTCATATCCCATGTTATATATTCTTGGTTATTGCTTTCCTAGCAATCAATTTCAACGCATCCTCTGTGAAGTCCCGATAAACAAGTTTATAAGATTATAAATTGTACTCCCTCCGTCTCAGATTAAGAGTTAGATAGTTATGGCTCGGGTTTTAAGAAAGAGTTGAAGTGTGTAATAAATGAAGTGAGATGGTGGAGTGTGTAATAAATGAAGTGAGTTGGTTGAATGTGAATCCTTTTTTTACTTTTTAGTTTTTTATTTTTGTTTTGGTTTATTTTAATGTAGATAATGACATTTTGATGCAATTTTGATGAACAATAAAGTAAAATTGTATGACCAAATATGAAAATTCCAAATGTGACTTTAAATTGGGATGGACTTTTATAGTAAAAAGTGACTATCCGAGACAAAAGGAGTGATTAGTAATTTCATATTGATGGCGTTTTGGTATTAATTATACTAATATTGTTAAAATACTAATGAATATATATGTGTTTGTTGTTTTAATATAATTTTAAATATTATACTAATGGGTTGAACTTAAAATGCATAATTGACTTTAAGTTTTACTTATACTATTATTTTAATTTGAGATTATAATTATTAGTTGTGATTTATTTTAACTAGCATCCACGTGTGCACGCACGATCCTTTTTTTATTTAAACTTATTTTATACTGTAAAATGATTTTACAAATTCATAAAAATATCATAATATGAAATCTGAAATAAAAAATATATAAAATAAAAAACAATTATTAAAAAATATAAAATCAGACCGAGAAAAAAAATAACACATATACCGAATGAGAAATAATATTATTATTTCAAGTTCTAAAATCACAAATTTATACAATAAAATTTATTTTACTAAAAACTTAAACATGAAATATAGTTGATAACAATGAAGCAAAAACTAATTATAAAGACAAATATCTTACAACAGAAACCCGACATTTTCACCAACAGTGAGAGAATCAAAAAGTGCTGTACTCTGAAAAACATATTACATTAGGCAGTAGATTCAAGAACGGTCTAGATTAGAATCACTTAAATGCCAATAACTAAAAGTAAAGGTTAACAATAAATAAGTTTTACTATGTAATCGGAAAATCCAAAACCTGCACAAAAGTCGTATGAGCTCGTTACCTGTTTGAGCAATGAAATACACCATTTAAGGTGTTCAAACTGCAGATATGCAGTCGATCCATTTATCAAGATTGCATATTTCTACTCTTACTTTATCAACTCTCTTTTCCCGTCAAAACTCTTCTAAATGGCATTTTCTACTAAAATCTCCAAAAGTCTATTTTTATATTAGTATAGAAGTATTAAACAAAACATGTTTAAAGAACTTCAGGAAAACATGTTTAAAGAACTTCAGGAGGAGATGGTATATTAGGAATCTAAATATTCTCGTTTATTTATAAACAAAGTGACTATTTAGGATTAGTGGCTTTACATGGATTCCCAAGTATTCCACAAATAAAAAAAAAGAATGTATCATAATTTGAACACGTAAAAGAAACATAACCAATATTCCAAAATTCTGCAAATAAAATAAAATAAGCATATTGATAAATAAACACTAATTTAGTATAAAAATTTAATCAATAATTGTAATAATCAATAAAACATTCAAACAATAAGAAAAAACTTAAATTAAATAATGTCAAATATGTAAAATAATTAACACCAATTTAATAACAAAAGAATTAACAAAAATCGAGAACATGTGCTTGATTAAAACAATTTTAATGCATTTATAATGTTATTAATATTCACGATAAAAAATGGTAGGTAAATACCTTCATCTTGAATCAAAGTAGATCAATACAAATTACTGTCATTCACATTAAAAAAATTATACTCCAGTATCACTTATAATTATGGAACTCTCAACGAATCTACCTATATATATCTGCTACATAAAACAAATTATAATCCACAAATTATAAACACGTAAAAATTACATAAAATATGATGAAAAACTATTGTTCATAACTGATGCACTATTTATTAGTGCTAAAAATACCTGCAAGTATACGGGTAGATCTAGTATAGTTAAAGGTCAGTACCGGGATATCAAACACAATACAGGGAATAAGATTGCAACTGACTACCATATACTAAGCATCACATACTATCTAGAGACACAGAGTTTTTGGTTTGATTTTATAAACTAAACATAAAATAAATAAACAAATAAAAGAAAGCATAAAAACATATGATACAAAGCAGGCTAATGATGTAGAATTTTAGGATCCAAAACACAATCGACCTCCTTGAATTACGGTCTCTAGAGTTATTAAGTCGATCACTTAACTAGATTAAACCCCCTCCCGAGGTGAGAAATCCGTAGATTAGGTGTAATAATGAAGTCCCCTTCTAATTCTTAGACCTAACTCCTAAAAGGTCGTTAAGACCAATGGCCTCACGTGAAACCTCAACTCTCCCGAGTTCTATTGAATTAAAGTGTGAATTATCCCTTTTCCAAGTCAACTATTTCGTCTCCCGAGTACTCTAATCAACTCTAACATGTATTCAAGAGGTAGCTAATCAATTGAATATAGAAGGCACAAGGATAAATCAAATAACTGCAAGAGCTAACAAGGAAAATCAATTTAATATCTTCACCAAAAAAATCCACAAAAGATGTTCTACTCATAGACAAGTAAAAACTACAAATAAAGTACGAGACATGGAAGAAGTTGATAAAACCCAAGGTTGAATCTTCAATCTTCTGGCACTCTTGCCTGGATCTGCAGAGCTCCGCTCCAATGGAAGGTGGAGGAATATATGTGTGGAATATGAGATGGAAGAAGGTGTAGT
This sequence comes from Salvia hispanica, assembly GCF_029641045.1. Taxonomy (NCBI): domain Eukaryota; kingdom Viridiplantae; phylum Streptophyta; class Magnoliopsida; order Lamiales; family Lamiaceae; genus Salvia; species Salvia hispanica. Next base: position 7,191,190 of record NC_142694.1, read on the forward strand.
GACGGAGAAGGATTGGAGGCTTTGAGATGGAGATTATGAATTAGGTTAGAGGTATTTATAGGTTGGAAAAAGGTTTATTTAAGGTTTATTTTTTGATAATTTCGTGGCCTTCAAGAAATAGGAGAGATTGGGCTTCACCGGATGTAATCAATTGCTAACTAATTACTAATCCCAAATTGAGACCAATTTTCAACCATTAGATTAGAAGATCTCGTGGTTAATATGATGCCAAGTGTAATATATTTTAAATTTAAATAATTATTAATTAAATTAAAAGGGTATTAATGTCAAATACTATACGTAGTAATTATAACTAACTACTTTCTCTCTCCTCAAAATCATCTCAAATCTTTAAATTTACGTAACTCTCTCAATTTAAATTATTTTTTCGCAAAAAATATATCAAATTAAAGATAATTTAATAAGGATTCCAACGAGATCTCAATTGCATATGTTCCGACGATGTTCGGGTGATGAAATTTGATAAATTATATTTCAATTTTCGTACATGTTGATAAGCAGCTATTTTCAACAAATGCAACAAAAAATCTCAATATATTGTAGGCAAAATCTCAATATTATGCATGTCCAATCTCAATAAAAATGTGTTGATATTCCAATGTCATATTGTTGATATTTGTAATACACAATGTTGATATAAAAAAACACTCACGAAAATTATCATATGATAACATAATGACGATATTACCCCTTTGTTGATATTTTGTCTACTATTTATTGAGATTTTGTGAGCTTTAATCTCATCCACTCATTTTAAAATCCAAGGGTGGAGATTTAGTCTTGATTTTGGATTAGGGTGCTAAAAGCATTAGAATAGGACCCTGGGCTTCACAGTATAATAATTTCTTTTCTTCCGTGAATTTCCACCTAAATTCCCGCCAGCTTTGATTGCACTACGCAATGTTCGTAGAATAGCCATAACTTTCTCCACAGAACTCCGATTGAGACGTGCGAGATATCCACGCGAAGCTCTTTCGAAGATGAAGAGAATGGTATGCATTAAGCACTGATTGGACTTCAAAATCGCTGGCAGAATAAGCTCGAACAGAGGCTGCTGCACCTTGGCCTTTTTGCACCTTTTTCTATCTTTTTCTATCATTTATCAACAAACACATCAAAAATACCAAATGTATAACATATGCAATTTAAGAACATAATTTGCATGATTGACATTTAAAACGAGTCAAATCTAGCCCTTAAAAACATGCAAAATCCGTGTTTGCAATAACTCTTGGTTATCAAAGAAATTCTAATATTTAGGTTTCAAAATTAAACTTACAACTAACAATAATTAACTTAACCAATAATAATGGACCAACAAAATAATAACCTCATAGGCCCAAAATTTATATCTTTATGAAATGGCCATTTACAATATTCTCTGCATAAATGAAATTAACTAACGATTATGCAGACTCAAAAAAAAAAGGGAATACTTATACAATTAACATCTTGAAAAATAGGAACTGAAGCAGGCAAATCGTTTGCATCTCTGAAGGTCTGCTTGCAGATAGCAGGGATTATGATCAACAAAATGCTGCCCAAATTTCCAGCTGAACAAATGGCTAGGATTATATTTGCTATATATGACTGTGGTTTAAGTAGTTTCACCACAATCCATCCCAGACTCGCCCCAAACACAAACGTTAGTCCAATGTTCACCAACATAAACCACCTACATCGTATTGTTCCAAAATTAGTTACACTACGCAAACTAAAACAATATATGTATACATACCACGAGATGATGTCTTGGAAATTGACACTACTCGTGAGGCTTCCAAACACGAGCGATGGAGTGAAGGCAACGAACACAATCTGCAAGTTTATTATACTGATAACTCTAAAATATAAATACAACACAAATTTCAAATAAATCTAAAAAATATTGAAAAAACACAATGTAGGTGTCCCATGCTTCTTATTCCTATTCGTTTTTCTTCTCACCTCTTCTTATTCCAGCCTCTTAATCTCTTCTTCCACAAAACACAATATAGGTGTCCCATGCTTCTAAATGTGGGACGCAACTAATTAAGAGCCACTACTCCCACTAAAATAGAAGTTGTGTAAATTGAATTACGGAATTGTGTTTTTGTGTTTTCACTAAAATTTGGTCACAAATTTTGAATTTTAAATTTACAAACAAAAGGGCTATCCCCTAAATACCCCCAAAGTTCCCCTTATTTCCCTAAATACCCCCAAAACTCCCCTTTTATATATTGTATAGATTTTATTTTCACATTTTAATTATTATGATATTTATATATCTATTTAATTAAATTATTAAAAATATCAAATATACAAATACAACTTATAGAGAAATTGCAGTAAAGATTCGATATTTACGGTTGAGTAAGACAGATCGAGAGTGAAATTTAGTGACAAGGGGGGTTCTTTAATCTGGTGGGTTATGATAAAAATTTGATGGAATCGGCGTGATTTTGGTAATTCCACGATGGCTGTAAAGATAAAACTTTTGATCCTTATTAAGACGTGGGCTGAAGATAACAATTCAATGAAAATGGGCTGTAGTAATGGAATTAGTATGTCCAACACTCTACAGTCCAAGATGTCTCATGTAAATAAATAAAGAAATAAACATTATTTACTTGCAAGTCGAGACTATATTGTCAATATTACAACATCAAAAAAAGGATCTGTTGTCGTGGCCTTATAAGTAACCACTCAACCCTAGTCTTGCTTGGCCTATGCTTTTAAGACTTCAATCATGTACTGTATATATAAAGTAGAATATGTATTACCACTAACTGATTAATTCCTCCAACCATGATCTCAACCCATCAAAACCTCATCACTTCATCTCTCTTCTTGATTCTGTTTCTCTCACTCCATAGTTTGTTTGAAACTTGTGATGCCAAATGCACTCCTTTTTGTGGCATCATTCACAATATCAGCTCCCCTTTCCGCCTCAACACTGACCCCAAAAAGTGCGGAAGATATGCGTTAGCCTGTGAAAATAATGTGACCTCCATCTCCCTTAATTCTCACCAATACTATGTCAAAGCAATCAACTACACTGGCTACGGAGATGAGCCCACCATCAGGGTGGTTGATGCTTCCATAAACAAAGACGACATCTGCTCGTTTCCCACCTTTGCAATATATGCCCATAGCTTCATCCATGATCATCCTAATCCTATTCCCTACCTGGAAAATGATAACTCCTTACCTATAAACTTTATAAGCTGCCCAAATCCGTTGAGAAATACATCCCTTTTCACAGATATCACTACTCGTTGTGTCTCTTATTCATCCCATCATCACAAATATGCTTATATCAAGGTCGGCCACATGAAGGCCTCAGAGGTTCCATACACCTGTGGAGTAGACCTCATAGCGATGACATCCTGGCATAATTTCAAGGATTTGAACAATGTTTCGCTTTCAGAAATCCATGAGTCCCTCTTGTATGGATATGAACTCACCATCTGCCCCTGGTGTGATGGTGAAACACCCAGTAAATTGGGTAAGTGTGCACTATAATTCCTATATAATGGTGCTCATTACTAATACTACTACTCTTGTGTTGTATGCATATGATCTGCAGGGCTTGTCATAATTCTTGTGGTCGTTGCAGGTAAGCTCTGCTCTTCATTTCATATATATACCATCCTCATTATTGTGTTCTTAATCAATTTTAAAAAATCTTATATCAACCAAAGCAGAGGACTCTAAGATTCTGTTGGCTTCAATTTGCTGCAGGTTTGTTGTGCGCAGCGGTAAGCCCTCCTTTGTTCTTCGTCTGTGGATTCGGCACTGTATCACTACTCGTTTATCTGCTTATATTTCTATTGATCCATATACATAGCCCCGGTAAGAATCCTTGCAATCTTTCAGTCTATTATTGTCTGTATTTTTTTCATACGTTCATATATCCATCTACTCGGTGTGCTTGCAGAGGCCGACCAAGGTTCCTCGATGCCTAGTGAACAATGGTTACTCGTCATAGGTGCGCTTTTAATTTACGCTCTACACTTTGTAAATGACTCGAATTTCAACGTGTAATTGCTAAAATAATGGAGAGATGAGAAAAATGCAATGTTTTAAAAACCGGACCGGCGAGCGAACCGGCGAGGCTACTGGTTCACGGTTCAACTGGTCCAACCGGTCGAACCATCGGTCGAACCGTTTTACTGTAGCATTTATATATATATGAGTATATAATTAAATACATATTTATTATAAAACACTTGGTTTCAAAACATCTAATAAATAAACAAGCATTAATGCAATATATAATTTAATTTTAAATAATATAGAGATAATAAGTATAGATAAAGTATATATATACCAATTCTTAACGAGTAATACTAGTAATATAAAAATACATATTCATATGTTTATTATACTATGTATTAATTTTCATGTTATGAACACTTCTCCCATTATATATTCTTGTTATTTTATTTTCAATCTAAGCATTAGTAATTAAAACTTTATTTGAAAGTTAATTAAGATTTATTAATTTTAGTTACTATGATATAAAATATGTATATAGCTTTTAATTATAAATATACAATTAGTATATAGTTGATAGTTGATATAATATGAAGTAGTACATATTAACAAAACAAACTACATCCCACATTGAAAAAGTTAAGACAAAAGATTGTAAAAAATGACTATAAAATAAGCTTTTCATCCCACATTGAAAAATGAAAGAACAATCTTGTGGAATACTTCTATAAAAGAAAGACACAAATGATTCTTTAGGCTAGTTTTTATAAATTCATAGGCCCAATACAAGTATGGGTTAATATGAAATGAAAGTTTAGTGTAAATTTTTTTTAAATTGATTTTTGATTCATTTTTAAAAATCAAAAAATTTGGTACCCGGTTCAACCAGTTCCCGGTTTCTGGTCCAACCGGCCAGTTCACCCGGTCCAAAACGGTTCAATGCTCTACCGGTTTTATATGGTAAATTGGACCGGAGAAGTCACTGGTTCGCGGCCGAACTGGTCCGACCGGCCGGTCCAAACCGGTTTTTAAAACACTGGAAAAATGAGTGTTAGTGGAATCCATAATTTCTATATTTGGTCTAATAAAGATAGAAATAATATATAATTAAAATAACAGTGGAGACAAATATTTTTTTTTTCAAAAATAGGTATAGTACAGTCACATCTTTGTCGAGACAATATAAAAAGAAATTGAGTATTTTATATCCATACTTGCTACAAAATACTCTCATTTTTTATTGGTGCGAGTTTTAAATAGAAGGATGAAAATAAATTAGTGAAATATGTATCTTACTTGTATATACTTTCTCCATTCTTGATAATTCGTCCCAATTTTCCATTTCAGTCCGTTCCACATAATTTGTCCCATTTCACTTTTACCATTTTTGGTAGTGGACCCCATATTCCACTAACTCATTCATACTCACATTTTATTACTCCCTCCGTCCCGCTTTAGCAGTCCCATTGACTTTTCTGCACTCGTTTTGTAAAAACGATAATAAATAGTAAAAGTGGAGAAATAATAAATTAAAAAAGAGAATAATGTAGATAAGAGTCTTATCTACATTATTCTCTTTTTTACTTTATTATTTCTCCACTTTTACTATTTATTATCATTTTTACAAAATGAGTGCAGAAAAGTCAATGGGACTGCTAAAGCGGGACGGAGGGAGTATAAAACTAATATATAAAGGTAGACCCACATTCCACTAACTTTTTCAACCCACTTTTCATTACAATTCTTAAAACCTGTCCACGGTCAAAGTGATCCGAATTATCCGGGACGGAGGGAGTATTAATTTTAAATGAAATATAGGTGAAATGAGTTAGTAGAGTGTATAAAACACATATTAATACTATTTATTGTAAAAATAAATCGAAAAATTTATTCGCGAACGAACTAAAATGGACAAACAAGACTCCTAATTGCGGATAAATAGTTATTATATATATTTTCGAACCTATCAAAAGAAAAATTGGTCATATGTTTAGAAAGCTTTTTCTATTTTTCATTAATAATATTTTAATTACATTTTTTTTCATATTAATTTTATTTTATCAATTTTATCTAAAAATACATATTGCACACTATTAAGACTATTAGTACGGACGAAATGAGTATTTAATTAATTTTTTCTTAAAGTTTGTAAATTTTTTATAAAGTGAATACCTTTAAATTTAAAGTGTTGTAGTACTATATTTTTGACAAATATTATTAAATTTATATCTATGTCCTACAAGTACATTTTAGTGCGTTGTACCTTTAACTTTTAAAAAAGTGAGTACTTTTAAATTTAGGTCCTACCTTTGCCTTTGCAAATATTATGTCATAATAGATTTCTGATGATTTTTATTTTTATTTTCTGTAAATTATTCCATGACAGGCCTCCTCATCTTTTTACCAAGGTTTATCCTATTTCCTTTGGCATTCTGGCTTTTCATCTCCAAATTCCGAAGAAGGCATTTGTCCGAATATAACACTATAGAATCCTTCCTCCAAAGTGATAATAAACTCTCACCAATCTGATATTCATATTCAAACATAAAGAGGATGACAAGAGGTTTTCGCGAAAAATTAGGTGAAGGAGGCTATGGTTGTGTTTACAAAGGAAAGCTTCAAAGTGGGCAACATGTAGCCGTCAAAATGCTGGAAAAATCCGGAGGAAATGGACAAGACTTTATGAATGAAATAGCAACTATTGGAAGGATACATCATGTCAATGTGGTGCAACTTATTGGATATTGTGCACAAGGATCCAAGCGTGGCCTCGTCTTTGATTTCATGCCCAATGGTTCTCTTGAAAAGTACCTCTTCAATCGAGAAATGATGAATTACTTAAATTGGAATACAAAGTTTGATATTGCCGTTGGAATAGCTCGAGGAATTGAATATTTGCATCAAGGGTGTGATATCCAGATTCTTCATTTTGACATCAAGCCTCACAACATACTCCTCGACCAGAACTTCATCCCCAAAATATCGGATTTCGGGCTAGCCAAGTTGTATTCCACCGAGAAGAAGGTAGTTACGTTAACAGCCGCTAGAGGAACCATAGGATATGTTGCTCCAGAACTAATCAACCGGGGTATAGGCGGAGTCTCTTCTAAGGCGGATGTGTATAGTTTTGGGATGCTGCTGATGGAAATGGTCGGCTTAAACAGAATGATGAAGGGAAACAAAGATGATTCTACAAAGTATTTCCCAAATTGGATATATGACCGCATTAAGCAAGGTAGGGAGATTGAAATTGAAAGTGTGGAGGAAAACAGTGGTAATGATGAGAATGAGAAGGTTCGGAAGATAACAATAGTTGCGTTATGGTGTATACAAATGAATCCGGATGATCGTCCATCAATGAATAAAGTGTTGCAAATGTTAGAAGGTGATGTGGAGTGTCTGCAGATTCCAGAGGTTCCATCATCACAATCAACCCAAATTTCATCATCACAATCAACACAAATTGCTGGAAATGAGGAAGAGAGTTGGCTTACAGATGCAACTGATTCTGTATCATTGCTCCATCATAACAATGCCATCAACTTTGAGATTACTATTGCATGAAGTGAACATCTACTTCCCAGTCTTCCTTTCTTCACCTATCTCTTCTTCTACATGTATTAGTTATGAACATTAATATTTATTAAGTAGAAAGTAAACTGATAGTTGTGTTTTCGATTCGTTAATATTCAGATGTATGAATAAGTAATTTGTGTTCAGGCAATCCATGAGGAAGTTTTGTAGCAAGATTTAATATCATTTGCAGGTGGCCAATCCTTAATTAGTTTCAATATCTAAGGCCACCCATCCTTGTAAGAAAAAATTAAGAGGAAATGGGCAAGTCTAGTCAAATTGGCCCGTTTCCCATATTTATTTGTGACTAAAGGACATGTCTAATTTTAGATTTTGTTCGATTTTCTTTTTCGCAAAAGCTCGATATGTGACAACTTACACTACAAAAAACGTACCCCTTCCGTCCGTATTAGGATTCCCGATTTACCAATTTAGTCCGTTTGCCATTAGGAGTCCCGATTCACTTTTACTATAAATGGCAGGAACATCTCATTTTTCACTAACTCATTTCACTAAATTGATCTATTCCTATTGGACCGAGGGAGTAATACTATACTATTAGTCATGTTTTAAAATAAAGAATTTAGTCTTCTTCATCCTGTAGTCGCCGTCTGCCATAGTTCTTAGTTTTCCTCTGCAATTTTTCAATTTTCAAGTAATTTCAGCCCCTTTAATCAATCAGTTTTCAATAATTTTACGAAAATTTCAAAAAAATAGAAGTATAAAAGACCAAAATATTCCTTTTTGGTAGGGGCTCAAGCCCTCCCCTCTCCTTTACTGGGTCCGCCAGTGTATCAAAGTCATTACTGAAATCTAGTTGAGAACAAGACTACTAAAATTGTCCATTTGCGCAAGTTGCTCTGCATTTTGTCAAAGTCTTTGCTGGACCTCATAACTCAGATCTTTACTTAAGAATAGCTAGCTACCTTCCCATACGATCATAAATATCACCATCCTTTAATTTTGCTAAAACTTGGGTAGGCCCTTAGTCGTTGATATTTTAATGAACTAGGTTGCATGGTATAAATTGGGAAAGTCATTGTGAAACAAACACAAGAATTAAGCCAATATATCATCATTCAAGAGGAATCCGATCATTTTGGGTTGAATTTGGGTTAGACCTTATTGGACAATGTTGATATGGGGTTGGATTTGGCACTTGAAAATTGTTCCTAAGAAACCACAGGAAATATATAACGAAATAATCAAATAACAAAATTAATTAGCCTTTTCCTAAATTTCTAATATTCAAAACTTGAATTTTATTTGGAAGATGAGACTAATCATTAGTACACGACACGTATTCTGTTCAACACTCAACACCAGTCTTCTTTAAAGACTTTAAACATGTCCACCCAAATCATATCTCCTCCAAACTATATCTATTAGACTATAAATGTATGTTGGTGTTGGTGTTGGTGATGCTGCAAAATCAGTTGTCATGTTTTGTTAAACATAGATTGATTATTAGCTCCATTAGCCATGATATCAAGTGATCAAAGCCTCATCACTTTATCTCTCTTCTTGATTCTTTCAGTCCATAGTTTGTTTGAATCTTGTGACGCCATATGCACTTCTTCTTCGTGCGGAATCATTCCCAACATCAGCTTCCCTTTCCGCCTCAAGGGCGACCCCAAGAATTGCGGTGATCCAAGATTTGAATTATCATGTGAAAATAATGTGACCTCCATCTCCCTTAACTCTCACAAATACTATGTCCAAACATTCAACTACACCAACAATGATGACTACACCATGAGGCTGGTTGATGCTTCCATAAACAACGACGACATCTGCTCGTTTCCCACCTACTCCTTATCTGCCTATGACTTCACCTTTGATAATCCTAATAGTCTTCCCTACCTATTCCCGATTAATCCCCTGCCTATAAACTTGATAAGCTGCCCAAATCCATTGAGGAATTCATCCATTTTTACTGATATAACTACTCATTGTGTCTCTAACTCATCCCAACATCACAGTTATGCTTATATCAAAGTCGGCAATATGATGGCCTCAGAGATGCCATACACTTGTAAATTAGACTCCGTAGCGATGACATCCTGGCATAAATTTAAGGATTTGAAGAATGTTTCGCTTTCAGAAATCCATGAGTCCCTCTTGTATGGATTTGAACTCACCATCTGCCCCGCGTGTGGAACGTCCGAAGTCTCGTTATTTCGGGGTATGCATATATTTTAGGAAATGGTTGTGATTGATCACTACTACTACTCATGTGTTGTATGTATATCATATCTGCAGAGCTTCTCCCAATCCTTGTGGTCATTCTATCATGTAAGATCCTCAATTTTATTTTCTATAGTAATTTCTGATGTGAATCAACTAATTATTTTGGAAGAACATAAATTGCAGGTGTAGGTATGTTTTGTGCAGTAGTAAACCCTCCTGTATTCAGCATATGTGGATTAGGCGCTGTATCACTACTCTTATTTCATATTGTATTGCTATTGATCTATAAAATAGCAAATACCGGTAAGATTAATCCTCTGTATTTTCATGGTTGTTATACTCCAAATTCTTGTTGCTTACCGTCTAGCAACTCGAGGTGCAGGGCCTAATCAAAGAAGTGACCCATTCGATTATGGATTACCGTTCAGTATACTATATCGAATAGCAACCCATATACTATACTCACGTAAGATTAAGAACCCTTGCACTCTGTATTTTTAAGTACACATATATATTGTCGTTTAATTTGCTTACCAATACCAATACCAATACCATCTACTTGGTGTGGTTGCAGCTAAACTTATTTATGTCTCGCCATTGAACCCACTGCTCGCCGAAATAGCAGTTGCCATCGGTACGCTCTTAATTTATGCTCTGCTCACTACTTACTATTTCACTTCCTTAAGCATGCATAGGATCCACTTTCAAAAGTCTACAAAATCACAAATTTTAATTATTTTTTAATTATTTTTAAAAATAACAATAATAACACAAGTCATACTCCCTTATTCCCTGATTGGCTCGACACAATTGTAAACATTAGTGAGTGGAAAAAGTGAAACGAGGTCATACTTTTATACTTCCTTTATCCCATGAAAAAAGAAACATGTGGGATGACATGAGTTTTCATACATAATGAGTTAAGCATGAGAAACAGAAAGTAAAAGTTATTGTAGTACGTTAGAAGAGACAAAGTTACCAAAATAGAAGTTAACTATTTTTATAGGACTGACCAAAATATTGAGGAAGCTTATAATATGCATTTGATGATTTCATGACAGGCTTGATCGTCTCGCTATTGAGGATTATCATTTTTCCTTTTGTGTTGTGGCTTTTGATCTACAAATTCCGAAGAAGACATTTGTCCGAATATAACGCTATAGAATCATTCCTGCAGAGTGATAATAAACTCTCACCAATCAGATATTCATATTCGGATATAAAGAGAATGACAAGAGGTTTTCAAGAAAAACTAGGTGAAGGAGGCTATGGTTGTGTTTACAAAGGAAAGCTTCGAAGTGGACATCATGTAGCAGTCAAAATGCTTGGAAAATCGGGAGGAAATGGGCAAGACTTTATAAATGAAATATCAACTATTGGAAGGGTACATCACGTTAATGTGGTGCAACTTATTGGATATTGTGCTCAAGGCTCCAAGCGTGGCCTCGTCTTTGATTTCATGCCCAATGGTTCTCTTGAAAAGTACCTCTTCAATCGAGAAAAGATGAATTACTTAAACTGGAATACAAAGTTCGATATTGCCGTTGGAATAGCTCAAGGAATTGAATATTTGCATCGAGGGTGTGATATCCAAATTCTTCATTTTGACATCAAGCCTCACAACATTCTCCTCGATCAGAACTTCATCCCCAAAATATCTGATTTCGGGCTAGCCAAGTTATACTCTGCAGAGAAGAAGGTAGTTACGTTAACGGCCGCTAGAGGAACCATAGGATATGTTGCTCCAGAACTAATCAACCGGGGTATAGGCGGAGTCTCTTCCAAGGCGGATGTGTATAGTTTTGGGATGCTGCTGATGGAAATGGTCGGCTTAAACAGAGTGATGAAGGAAAACAAAGATGATTCTACAAAGTATTTCCCAAATTGGATATATGACCACATTAAGCAAGGCAGGGAGATTGAAATTGAAAGGGTGGAGGAGAACAGTGGTAATGATGAGAATGAGAGGGTTCGGAAGATAACAATAGTTGCGTTATGGTGTATACAAATGAATCCAGATGATCGTCCATCAATGAATCAAGTGTTGCAAATGTTAGAAGGTGATGTTGACCGGTTGCAGATTCCAGAGGTTCCATCATTACAATCAACCCAAATTTCATCATCACAATCAACACAAATTGCTGGAAGTGAGGAAGAGAGTTGGCTTACAGATGCAACTGATTCTGTATCATTGCTCCATCATAACAATGCCGGCAACATTGAGATTACTATTGCATGAAGTGAACCTCTAGTTCCCAGTCTTCCTTTCTTCACCTTTCTCTTCGTCTACATGTGTTAGTTCTATACTTATAGTTGTGTTTTTGAATCGTGAACAAACAGATCTATGTAATCAATTAATCAGTTCTTTTGTGCATCAAAAATTCAATAGTGAATTTGGCAAGTACATCAACTTCTGCAGCATTATGCCAACTAGTCCAGCAACAAAGATAAATGAGAGAGATTAAATTTTATTCAATCTCAAAAGTAAAAAGTTTCTGGCTTCATCAATGACTGTATTTGCAGCATGCACAGCCAACTTCTTTACCTGTAAACAGATAGAAGATTATTGATAAAGCATAAATTCTTGAAGTAGTAGTTGGTTCTTAAACTTACATCATAAAATGTCAAGTTATATTAACTCCAAAAAGTTAAGCACTCTCTCACCACAGCTGGAGTGACAGATATAAAGAAATGCATTCTTTCTTTGTTGATCCTTTGTTCTATTGTTAATCAAATAAGTTCATTTTCTAAAGCTTGATATATGCAAAGATATTATCCGGCTCTATTGAACTATATTCAGTTGTTGTCTTGTTTTGTTAATCATCATTTGATATTTTGATTAGTTCCATTAGCTAGCCATGATAGCCAGTGATCAAAACCTCATCACTTCATCTCTCTTCTTAATTCTGCTTCTCTCACTCCATAGTTTGTTTCAATCTTGTGATGCTGAATGCACTCCTTCTTCATGTGGCATCTTTCCCAGCATCAGCTACCTTTTCCACCCAAGGGCGACCCCAGAAGTGTGGTGATCGAAGACATGCATTAGCATGTGAAAATAATGTGACCTTCATCTCCCTTGACTCTCACAAATACTAAGTCAAAAAAAAAAAAGAATCTCTCTGCCATTGAATGGGTCTTCTACGACTTCGTCTCAACCTTATCCCCATTCATAGCAAAGTCATTACTCAAATTGTCCCTTTTCGCAAGTTGCTCTACATTTTGTATAAGTCTTTGCTGCACCTCATAAATCTCAATCATTGCTTAAGAATATCTAGTTACCTTCCTATACAATAATAAATATCACCACCCTTTAGTGGATAGATTAGCTAGGTGCATGGTAACTATATACTCCCTCCATCCATCAAAAATAGGGCATAATTGTCATTTTTTATTGTCTACGAAAAATACGGCACATTCAAAAAAGGAAAATTTTCAACAAATTCTTTCTTACTTTTTTCCCTTCTTTCTTACTAATAATATAGACTCTACATTCCACTAACACTGTTTCTCTCTTACATTTTTCCCTTCTCTCTCTTACTTTACCAATTCTACATTAAAACACATGTCATTCACAAAATGCCCTATTTTTTGTGGACGGATGGAGTATGAAATTGAGAAAATCATTGTGAAACAAAGTTTGCACTTGTAACTATATAAATAATATTAAACCAAAGAATTAAGGCAGTACATCATTATGACATTGTCCATGTGACATAAGTATAAGAGACTAAGAATTAAGAAATTGATAATTATAATGTTGTACTACAAAGCAGTATATATGGATGTAAATTCATTAATGCAGGTTCTTCAACACCAAATTATTTGGATGTAATTCATTAGGAGTATTTCACAATGTGGATATTACAAGTATTTTTATAAGAATCCCTTTTATGCATTTTAAACACGATCTGTTGCGGTGGCCTGGTGGGGCTACCGCTTTTAATGCAAAATCAAATCAATTGCTCAAAGTCATGCCTGGCGTCTGGTTTCAAGACTGAATTATGTCCATATATATTAAGTAGTGAATTGTGAGGGTGTGTACCCAAAATCATTCCTTGTGTGGTTTTGTTAAACATCCATTGATTAATTCCATGATCTCAACTCATCAAAACCTCATCACTTCATCTCTCTTCTTGATTCTATTTCTCTCACTCCATAGTTTGTTTGAAACTTGTGATGCCAAATGCACTCCTTCTTCCTGTGGCATCATTCACAATATCAGCTCCCCTTTCCGCCTCAAGGGCGACCCCAAAAAGTGTGGTGACCGAAGACATGAATTAGCATGTGAAAATAATGTAACCTCCATCTCCCTTAATTCTCACAAATACTATGTCAAAGCAATCAACTACACTGGCTACTATGACTATCCCACCATGAGGCTGGTTGATGCTTCCATAAGTAATGACGACATATGCTCGTTTCCCTCCTACTCCTTATATGCCTTTAACTTCACCCGTTATGCTCCTAATCGTCTTCCTTACCGAATCCTGAGTGGTACTTCTAGCGATCCGTATGATGATAAAGCCTTCCCTATTAACTTGATAAGCTGCCCAAATCCCTTGACCAATTCTTCTATTTTTACTGATGTCACTTCTCATTGTGACTCTAATTCATCACATCACAAATATGCTTATATCAAGGTCGGCCACATGAATGCCTCAGAGGTTCCATACACCTGTGGAGTAGACCTCATAGCGATGACATCCTGGTATAATTTCAAGGATTTGAACAATGTTTCGCTTTCAGAAATCCATGAGTCCCTCTTGTATGGATTTGAATTCTGCGTTTTGTATAAATACTTAAATTTGGGTAAGGATGCACTATTAATTCCTATATTTTGGTACGTAATGCTGGAAAATGTTGCTCATTACCAATACTACTACTCTTGTGTTGTTTGTATAGGATTGTTAACCACAATACTAATTGTGGTTGAGGTCGTTGCAGTTGCAGGTAAGCTCTGCTCTTCATTTGATCTCATTTTACATTTTTGTTTTCTTAATCAATTTTAAAAAATCTTATATCAAAGCAGAGGACTCTGGCTGAGATTCTGATAGCTTCAACTTGCAGGTTTGTTGTGTGCAGTGGTAAGCCCTCCTGTATTCACCCTCTGTGGATTCGGCGCTGTGTCACTACACTTATATCTGACTATAGGTTTATTGTTCATTATAACAGACAACCCCCGTAAGAATCCTTGCATTCTTTCAGTGTATTATTATCTCTATTTTTATTCATACACTCACATTCTTGTGGAGTACTAAGCATCTACTCATCGGTGTGCTTGCAGAGTCCGAACGAACTTTCTCGATGCTCACTGAACTATCACTTTTAGTCATAGGTGCGCTTTTAATTTTTTCTCTCCTCACTAGTCAAGTTGCATTTTTAAATTTATACTCCCAGCTTCACATGCATACGTACAACTTATTTGATGACACAAAATTTTAACAAGTTTTGTAGTAGTATATACTCCCTCCGTCCCACTTAAAATGCAACATTTGAGAATCGGCACGGGATTTTATGTAGTGTTGTTTTGTGAGTTAATGAAGAGAGAGTAAAGTAAGAGAGATGAAAAAGTAGAGATAGAGTTGTTTCCATTTAAGGAAATGTTTCATTTTTAATGGGACAACCAAAAAAGGAAAACGTTGCATTTTTAATGGGACGGAGGGAGTATTTAGTAAAGTAATTGAATATATTATACTACGTAACTAGAATAATAGTCATAAAAGAAAAAATTGTTGAATTAAGTTTAACTATTTTCAAAATAAATATAGTAGTAACATATTTCTCGAGACAGTTCTAAACATAAATTGGGACAGAATAGGTATTGCTCCATATTACAACTTGCGAAGAAATATTCCAAAGCATGCAAGGAATCGACTTTGGAAGATCTCCAAAATCATATTTTTCCATTTTGATTAGAAATTTAGAACGAGTGAATGATGAAAGTAAATCAAGCATTTATTAATGTTGTCAGGATATAAGAAAAATTTATTTAAATTTCAAACCATCAAAATTGTTTTACGCCACTCTTCTGCTCTAATAATCGTGATATGGCATGTCAGGTGCTACTGCTATTGTCAAAAGTATTTTTGTAAATAACATAATTGCACTAAACGACGTCAGTTACTACATCATATAGAAAATGGAAATTAAATTTATACATGCATCTAACAATGCACATCAAGATTTTGCATTGTACATTTTGCCTTTTCAAATATTGTGCCATAATAGACATTTAATAATTTTTTTATGTAACTCTCATGACAGCCTTCATCATCTTTTTACCAAGGGTCGTCATCTTTTTTGTGGTGTTGTGGCTTTTGATCTACAAATGTCAAAAAAGGCATTTGTCCGAATACAAAACAATAGAATTATTTCTCCAAAGTGACAACAAACTAATACCAATCAGATATTCATATTCAGACATAAAGAGAATGACAAGAGGTTTTCAAGAAAAACTAGGCGAAGGAGGCTATGGTTGTGTTTACAAAGGAAAACTTCGAAGTGGGCATCATGTAGCAGTCAAAATGTTGGGAAAATCAGGAGGAAATGGACAAGACTTTATGAATGAAATAGCAACTATTGGAAGGGTACATCATATCAATGTGGTACAACTAGTTGGCTATTGTGCACAAGGTTCCAAGCGTGCCCTCATCTTTGATTTCATGCCCAATGGTTCTCTTGAAAAATACCTCTTCAATCGAGAAAAAATGAATTCCTTAAATTGGGATACAAAGTTTGACATTGCTGTTGGAATAGCTCGAGGAATTGATTATTTGCATCGGGGGTGTGACATCCAGATTCTTCATTTTGACATCAAGCCTCATAACATACTCCTTGACGATAACTTCACTCCCAAAATATGTGATTTCGGGTTAGCAAAGTCATGCTCCGTAGAGAAGGAGGCAGTGACATTAACGGCCGCTAGAGGAACCATAGGGTATGTTGCTCCAGAACTCATCCACCGAGGTATTGGCGTAGTCTCTTTCAAGGCGGATGTGTATAGTTTCGGGATGCTGTTGATGGAAATGGTGGGCTTAAACAGAGAGTTGAGGAAAAATAGTGATGATTCAACAAAGTATTTCCCAAATTGGATATATGACCACATCAAACAAGGCAAAGAGATTGAATTTGCGGAGGAAAACATTAATAATGATGAGAATGAGAATGTTCGAAAGATGACAATAGTTGCGTTATGGTGCATACTGATGAGCCCCGATGATCGTCCTTCAATGAATCAAGTATTGCAAATGTTAGAAGCCAATGTCAAACGACTGCAAATTCCAGAGGTTCGATCATCACAATCAACCCAAGTTGCAGGAAATGGGGAAGATGGCAGCTGGCTCACAGATGCAACTGATTCTGCATCATTGCTCCATCATGACAACGCCAGCAGCTTTGAGATTACTATCGCATGAACCTCTTCTTCCCAATCCTTCCTTCCTCCATCCATATCTTCTGCGTGAGGTTTGTATTATCTGTTGCCGATTTATAATAGTATTGTATTGCAAGATGAGTTTTTATAGGGGGCAAAATGATCCACATCCATTCTCAAATATAAATGACAAAATATAATGTTTGAACAAATATGCGAGGCCATTAAAATTCAAGTGTATGATTTCTCATGCAGGGGTGCGTTAAAATGACAACACTCTTAAAATGACACTGTGACACCACGCTAGACTGCAATATTATAAACGCTAGACTGCAATATCCAATACACTAGACTGCAATCTATTGGATATTGCAGGCGGAAAAAATTGCAGTCTAGCATATTGGATGTTGCAGTCCGTGAAAATTTACCCTTGAGCAATTTTTATGATTGCCACATGACAACTGATTATTCATCCATGTGTACAAATGATTGGCTAAGATTGGTGGTATGGTTTTACTTAAGTATTGTCATTTTAACACAAACCTTCTCATGCATTCTTCATTTCTCAACTTCTCATTATTTATTTAAGCAAAGGAGAGCTTTCCCTATACCTAATTTCTACACTATATGTAATCATCTAACGATTCTTAGATTATTAGAAAGATGGCCAAGTTCAGGCCTCGCATCCATCCAAGTAGTGAATTTCATCTCACTGGCTGAAGTGCTGTACAGATAGGATCTAAACGTGATCAGGAAGAAGTATTGCCTGCGATGCACACACGCAAAATCAGATCATAAGCTACAAGAACATCATATCTTGGATAAAAAAACCTGTTGCAAATGGAATTTTGTAAAAGATCGATATGTGATGGTACCTACACATAGCAAAACCGGAAACCAACCTTAGAGCTTTAATACCCATATCAACAAGGTATGCTCGATGTTCATCATTGTCATTTGAAAGCCTTTCGAGTTCCTTTCTGTAGTATAGAATATCATCTCTCAAATGCCCAGCACCCGCACACCTGCAAAAGGGAGGAAATGACTAGATAGCTAGAGAACAATTTCATCAAACGAATTCGAAATGTGAATATATGTTTTGAATTGATCTACATTAAACTGGCTCAAACAGTTATATCAGTTTTACTAAGGCAGATTGTGTTTGACTAAGGCAGGTAATTACTGGATTATTTGCAAAAAATTATTAGTAAAACAGAAAACAGACCTAGCATAACTTACTTCTGCATTTTTTTACTGTAAGTAGGTTTAGTTATATTATTTACTTCATTTTATTTCTAGTTTCTGTCTGATTAAAAGATCGCTGATACAACTTTGAGATTACTACTGCATGAAGTGAACCTCTACTTCAGAGTCTTCCTTTCTTCACCTATCTCTTCTTCTAAATGTGTTAGTTCTGTACTAATAGTTGTGTTTTTGAATCGTTAACGCTTAACAAACAGATGTAATCAATAAATCAGTTCTCTTGAGCAAAAATCATTCATCAAAATCTGATAGTGAATTAGAAAAGTACATCTACTTCTGCAGCATTATGCCAACAAGTCCAGAAACAGAGATAGATGAGAGAGATGATAATGGAGAGACAAAGTAGAAGAAATTTTATTCAATCTCAGAGATAAAAAGTTTCTGGCTTCATCAATGGAAGCATTGCAGCATATGCAGCCAACTTCTTTACCTGTAAACAGATAGAATCTTATTGATAAAGCATAAATTCTTGAAGAAGTAGTTGGTTCTTAGACATACATCAGAACATGTCAAGTTATATTAACTCCAAAAAGTTAAGCACTTTCACCACAGCAGAAGTGACAGAAAAATATGAAATATAATCTAAAGAACATCTGTAGAAATAATTTCAACATGATAACAGCTATTTTAGCACAAATTCAAAATCATCTGAATTAAGAAAAATAATTTAATGACATAAATGTAACCATTTCTCGAATAAAACCAAGTTCAACAATAATAATTTGCAAGGTTTATCTCAACTGTAATACATTAAGAAGGCCACAATAATAATGGTAAGTATCAAAAGTTGTGTTTTTTATTCCTAGTAATCAGATGTAATAAAATAAATAATTTCTTAAGGCACCCCATCAAGAAGTTTGTAGCAAGATTTAATAGACCTCATCTAGAAACCACAGGAAAGATATACGCAATACTAATAAATTGACTTAGAGCTTTTTCTAAATTTCTACGCAAATCAGCCGTCGTGATTGAATTATTTTTTCCAAGATGCTCATTAATTATGTACTAGTAAATAAGAATTAATACTATTCAAAACTTAATTTTATTTCAAAGATGGACTAATCAGTATACGACATGTGGTGAGTACAAGAACAAAAAAATGATTTGTTGTCGTGGGCTCATAATAAACCACTCAACACTGGTCTTTCGTGGACTATGTATGCTGGTGTTGGTGATGCTGCAAAATCAGTTGTTGCCTTGTTTTGTTAATCATAGATTGATTAGTTCCAGTAGCCATGATATCCAGTGATGAAAACCTCATCACTTCATCTCTCTTGCTGATTCTATTTCTCTCACTCCATAGTTTGTTTGAATCTTGTGATGCCAAATGCACTCCTTCTTCCTGTGGCATCTTTCCCAGCATCAGATCCCCTTTCCGCCTCAAGAGCGACCCCAAAAAGTGTGGTGACCGAAGACATGAATTAGCATGTGAAAATAATGTAACCTCCATCTCCCTTAATTCTCACAAATACTATGTCAAAGCAATCAACTACACTGGCTACAGAGATGAGCCCACCATCCGGGTGGTTGATGCTTCCATTAACAAAGACGACATCTGCTCGTTTCCCACCTTTTCTATATATGCCTATAGTTTCATCCATGATCGTGCTAATCCTATTCCCTACCTGGAAAATGATAACTCCTTACCTATAAACTTAATAAGCTGCCCAAATCCCTTGACCAATTCATCCCTTTTCACAGATATCACAACTCATTGTGTCTCCAACTCATCCCATCACAGATATGCTTATGTCAAAGTCGGCCGCATGAAGGTCTCAGAGTTGCCATACACCTGTGGAGTAGATCTCATAGTGATGACATCCTCGTATAAATTTAAGGATTTGAACAACGTTTCGCTTTCAGAAATCCATGAGTCCCTCTTGTATGGATATGAACTCACCATCTGCCCCTGGTGTGGAACATCTAAAGTCTCTTTACTTCGGCGTAAGCATGAAAGGATGCACTCTTTCAGTCACATATATACCATTCCCATATTTTAGAAAATGGTGTTCATCACTACTACTCTCTACTCATGTGTTGTATGTATATCTGCAGGGCTTGTCCCAATTCTTGTGGTCTTTCTAGCATGTAAGCTCTTCCTTTTAGATATGCTTCACAACATATTTCCTCCTCATTTTTATGTTCTTTAGTAATTCTGATTTGAATCAACTTATTTTGGGAAGAATATAAATTGCAGGTGCAGGTATGTTGTGTGCAGCAGTAAGCCCTCCTGTATTTACCATATGTGGATTCGCCGCTGTATCACTACTCGTACTTCACATTCTATTGCTGTTGAGATATATAATATACACCGGTAAGAATCCTTTGATTTTCGCAGTTGTCTTTATTTTTGTACTGTAAGTATATTCTTGTTTGCTTACCATCATCTACTCGGTGTGCAGGGCCCGAGCATATAAGTAACCCGGTGCTCAATGGATCAACATTCCGTAGAATATATGGATTCGCATTTCGTCTAATATATCCTCGTAACATCAACCCTTGCATTTTGTATTTTTACTCACGCATATAATATATTGTTGTTTACCATCTACTCGGTGTGCTTGCAGTTAGAGTCCCATATGTCGCGCCATTGAACCCAGTGCTCGCTAAAGTAGCTGTCGCCATCGGTGCGCTCTTAGTTTCTCCTCTCTATCCTTCATCACTCTTTATGTGCCCAATTTGAAATAAGGTCATCCTTCTATATATTAATTACAATAAAATATGAAGAAAATAAGTTGAGGTATCCATTTAACAACAAAAATAAAATGAGACATGGAATAATAGAAGACACCTTAAAATTTTAAAGTGAACACATAATAGTATGCAGTTGATTCAACTTTTGTGTGTGTTACCCCTCTTGCTTGTGCAAATATTGAGGAAGCATAGTATGCATTTAATGATTTCATTTCATGACATGACAGACTTGATCGTCTTGCTATCAAGGGGTATCATTTTCCCTTTCATGTTGTGGCTTTTGATATACAAATTCCGAAGAAGGCGCTTGTCCGAATACAACATTATAGAATCCTTCCTCCAGGGTGATAACAAACTCTCACCAATCAGATATTCATATTCACACATAAAGAGAATGACAAGAGGTTTTCAAGAAAAACTAGGTGAAGGAGGCTATGGTAGTGTTTATAAAGGAAAACTTCGAAGTGGGCATCATGTGGCAGTCAAAATGCTGGGAAAATCAGGAGGGAACGGTCAAGACTTTATAAATGAAATAACAACTATTGGAAGGGTACATCATGTCAATGTGGTGCAACTAGTTGGCTATTGTGCAGAAGGCTCCAAGCATGCACTCATCTTTGATTTCATGCCCAGCGGTTCTCTGGAAAAGTACCTCTTCAATCGAGAAAGAATGAATTACTTAAATTGGAATACAAAGTTTGATATTGCCGTTGGAATAGCTCAAGGAATTGAATATTTGCATCGAGGGTGTGATATCCAAATTCTTCATTTTGACATCAAGCCTCACAACATACTCCTCGACCAGAACTTCATCCCCAAAATATCTGATTTCGGGCTAGCCAAGTTATACTCCATAGAGAAGAAGGTAGTTACGTTAACAGCCGCTAGAGGAACTATAGGATATGTTGCTCCAGAACTTATCAACCGAGGTATTGGCGGAGTCTCTTCCAAGGTGGATGTGTATAGTTTTGGGATGTTGCTGATTGAAATGTTGGGCTTAAACAGAGTGTTGAGGGAAAACAAAGATGATTCTACAAAGTATTTCCCATATTGGATATATGACCACATTAAGCAAGGTAGGGAGATTAATATTGAAAAGGCGGAGGAAAACAATAGTAATGATGAGGATGATAATGTTCGGAAGATGACAATAGTTGCGTTATGGTGCATACAAATGAATCCAAATGATCGTCCATCAATGAATCAAGTGTTGCAAATGTTAGAAGGTGATGTGGAGCGCCTGCAGATTCCAGAGGTTCCATCATCACAATCAACCCAAATTGCTGGATATGAGGAAGAGAGCTGGCCTACAGATGAAACTGATTCTGTATCTTTGATCCATCATAACAATGCCAACAATTTTGAGATTTCTATTGCATGAACCTCTTCTTCCCAATCTCCTGTTATCCATCCATCTCTTCTTCTACATGTATCTGTACTGTACTCATAGTTTTGTTTTTGATTCCTTAGTAATATGTGATAATAAATCATTTGCTTCTAACCAATGCAAATTAAAGAGCAGATTTCATCATATATAACTCTGGCTCCATACAATAAATGCACTCCATATAGCATTATCAATCTCATAAAATGATTAACTAATTAAATGAATTACAGTACGTATAATATTGTGAAATATGCATAAGCAAGCGAAATAATCAGATCCCTGTTGGACTTTTAGTCACAAGAGCTATTAAAGCAAGATAATCAGATCCCAAGCTAGTGATAATGACAGCTATGGTAAGTATTGTATGGTTGAAACGTGTAACAAATTAACAAATTAAAATTTCTTCTATTATTATGAATCAGTGTTTAAAATATGATCATTTTCGATATCCTAAATGAGATCTCAAATAAAAGTCAACTAAGAGAAGTTTGGAGCTATATATTTGCATGTTAAATGGTCGTTATCATATCCATTTAATAGTACATGCCAATTTATGTGATAGCAAAAGAGGGTGGGACTCTAAAATTTCAGATCTATGATCTGGTAAAAGTGTTGTTTAAATAAGTCAATTCACGACCAAACATAATTTTTATTGTTAAAATGTTGTTTGGACCGCCAATTGGAATCAAAACCAATAGTTTAAGCCAATAAAATGCCCTCAAGTAAATTTTTAAATTAGCGTAGACCTTACAAGTCTGACTTGGCATGTGGTGTGTTATGTACTCCATATAGCTAAACTAAAGTTGTTGTCTGGTACTTTTAATCATCCATTGATTAAGTTCATGACATGAGTCATCAAAATCTCATCTACCTCATCACTTTGATGATTCTGTCACTCCATAGTTTGTTTGAATCTTGTGATGCTGAATGCACTCCTTCTTCCTGTGGCATCATTCCAAATATCAGCTACCCTTTACGCCTCAAGGGCGACCCCAAAAGGTGTGGTGATCGAAGATACGAATTATCATGCGAAAATAATTTGACATCTATCTCCCTTCATTCTCACAAATTCTATGTCAAGGAAATCAACTACGCCAACAATGGTTACTATGATGACTACATCATAAGGCTGGTTGATGCGTCCATAAAGAACGATGACATCTGCTCGTTTCCAACATATTCCTTATATGCCTATCATTTCGGCTCCCTTGATAATCCTAATCGTCTTCCTTACCAAATCCCGAATAACTCTAGCTCTTCCTATCCATATAAGGATATAGTAACCTTCCCTATAAACTTTATAAGCTGCCCAAATCCCTTGAGAAATTCAGCCCTTTTTACTGATATAACTACTCTTTGTGTCTCTAATTCATCCAATTTCAGATATATCAAGGTCGGCCACATGAAAGTCTCAGATTTGCCGTACGCCTGTGGAGTAGACCTCATAGTGATGACATCCTCGGATTTCAAGGATTTCGACAACGTTTCGCTTTCACAAATCCATGAGGCCCTCTTGTATGGATTCCAACTTTACATCTGCCCCTACTGCCGAAATCCCGAATTCTTACTATTAATAAGTTGGGGTAAGCAAGAAGAATTGATGCACTTGGTGTTATTATGTTATACTCCATATGAATATGCAATAGGTTATTATAAATTAAAGAACATCTAAGGTCATTTTTAAGAAATTAGGATTTTGAAATATCCTAGGTCATTTTTAAATAGCTGTTACATGGTGTAGTCTAGACGATTGGTCACCCTAACCAGTGGAGATTTGAAATCAAATTTTTATTTTATTTTTTATCAAAAGTCTACACATATATATGTATCATTTCTATATTTTTGGTATTGCTAGAAAATGGTGCTGATCACTACTTCTGCTGTCTTATATGTATATATATGCAGGGTATCTCCTATTTCTTGTGGTCATTCTAGGTAATCTCTTCATCCTGTATATATATATGTGCTTCACAAGATATTCCCTTTTCATTTTCGTTTTCTTTATCAATTTTAATTATGATTAATATCAATCAAGAAAGAAGACTGAGCAATTTGCCTGTACAAATTCTTATTTTGAGAAGAACATAAATTGCAGGTTTGTTGTGTGGAGCGGTAAGCCCTCCAGTATTCACCATCTGTGGATTCGTTGCTGTATCACTACTCTTATATCAAATTCGACTTCTATTGTCCGAAATAATATATTCCCGTAAATGTAAGAATCTTGCATTCATTGTTTTGTTAGTGTATCATCATAGTACTGTGTGTTTTTACTCCTATATACATATGTGTGATGTTCGGTTTCCTAGATAAAATAATATCAACATACAATCTAGGATTGAGTTGTGAGATTATTTTAGTCATTGGGGTTAGCTATGACTAATTATCCCATGATTATACATCTAGGATTGATCTCATGAACCAAAAACACTACAAATTTAATCTTAAATACAATCTTGCACCGAACACCCAGAGTACTATATATATACCTTACCATCTTCTGGTATAATTGCAGGGCCCGACCTATATAACCCGGTGCTCACTGAAACAGTATTCATCATCGGTGCGCTTTTAATTTGTGCATTACTCACTACCTACTAATTTACTAGTATTATTAAATATCTTATTTTAATATTGAAATATCTATTACTTCAGTTTATTTACTTTACTAATTTGATAAATAGATTTCATATTTCACTAAGCCGTTTGAGAATGGAGGGAGTATCTAGGCTGAGACAGAGAGAGTGTATTAATGATGATTTTTTAATTTTTACTTTTGCAAATATTGTGGAAGCATAATATGCATTGATGATGGGTTTTTTCTTATGACAGAGATCATCATCTTGTTGCCAAAGGTTATCATTTTTCCTTTGATTGTATGGTTTCTGATATACAAATTCCGAAGAAGACATTTGTCTGAATATGTATAAATCGGTAGAAGAGATTAATCTTATTCAATATATTGACAATGTAGAGGTTACAAGAATATATAGACTAGAATTTTTCTATACATGGTAAACCTAGATTATGCTAATTACTACAAAATATTCTCCCATATCAATTCCTGATTTTGTGGAATATCTTCTAACACTCCCCCTCAAGCTATGTAACGGGGTTGCCGATACTTAGCTTGCCAAGTACTTCATGAAACGATTTCGAGTTAACTGCCTTTGTCAAGATATCTGCTAGCTAATCTTCGGACTTGACATAGGGCATTTCCACCACCTTAGATTCCAAATTCTCCTTTATGAAATATCGATCCACTTCCACATGTTTGGTTCTGTCGTGTTGCACAGGGTTTTCAGAGATACTAATGGCTGCCTTGTTGTCACAGAATAATCTACAAGGTAAAGTAGAGCGAAGGTTCAACTCTATCATCAACCTCCGTAACCATAATATCTCAGTCAATCCACTCTTAATTCCTCTAAACTCTGCCTCTGCACTCGAGAGTGCTACTACCTTCTGCTTCTTACTTCTCCATGTTACAAGATTTCCTCCAACAAAGGCAAAGTACCCCGCAGTTGACTTCCTGTCGTTTGGGTTTCCTGCCCAATTAGCATCAGTAAAGCCATGTATCTCCATGTGTCCGTGTTTCTTAAACACGAGTCCATGCTCGGTCGTTCCCTTCAAGTATCGGACGATTCTCAGTACTGCCTCCCAGTGCTCTTCTTGTGGTCCATGCATAAACTGGCTCACTACTCCAACTGCGTATGCAATATCTGGTCTTGTGTGGGAAAGATATATCAGCTTCCCAACCAGTCTCTGGTATCTCCCCCTGTTCGGTCGGTTCCCCATTTTCCTTAATTTGCAGTCCATAATTTTGCACCATAGGTGTATCTGCTGGCTTGCAATCCAGCATCTCAATTTCTGCCAATAGATCAAGTATATACTTCCTCTGACTTATGAAGATCCCCTTTTTCGATCTTAGTACCTCAATTCCCAAGAAATACTTGAGATAACCCAGATCCTTCATCTCGAATTCCTGGAACAAATTCTTTCTGAGCTCCGCCATTTCTTCTTCATCATCTCCCGTAATGATCATGTCATCTACATAAATAATCAGACACGTAATCTTGCCTCCCTTCTTCTTGAGGAACAGAATGTGATCTGAATTACTCTGTTCGTACCCATACTTCTTCATAACCTCTGTGAACCTTCCAAACCATGCCCTCGGAGATTGTTTTAACCCGTATAATGTCTTCTTGAGTTGACAAACTTCTCCTTCTTGAAACTCCTCGGCGAACCCAGGTGGAGGTTCCATAAACACAGGTTTTGGTAGTTCCCCATGTAGAAATGCATTCGTCACATCGAACTGATGAAGTGGCCAATCTTTATTTGCCGCGATCGAGAATAACACTCTTACTGTGTTGATTTGGCTACTGGTGAGAAGGTTTCATCATAATCTATCCCATAAGTCTGAGTGTATCCCTTTGCCACAAGTCGTGCTTTATATCTCTCAATCGTCCCGTCTGGCCTTCTTTTTATCGTGAACACCCATCTACACCCAACTGTCTTTACTCCATCAGGTAGTTTCCTTTTCACCCATGTATTGTTCTTCATCAGTGCCTTCATCTCAGTCAGCATAGCTTCCCTCCATTTCTTATGTTTCATAGCTTCTTCGGCTGATTGCGGGATTTCTTCTTCTTCATATAGTGCAGCCTCAAAAGCTCGTGCCATTTTGGTGAGATTTCCTTGCACAAAATTTGCCACTCCATATCGGCTTTTCCTCCCAATCTTCTCGGGGGAGTATCTTTTAGGCGGAATCCCCCTTGTACTCCGATAGGGAAGTTTGTACCTCCCGGTGTCTCCATCAATAGTGTTATCTTCTTCTCGGGGTTCTGTGTCAATAGTGTCAGGGATAATTGTACTTTCAAGTGTCGCATCAGAGATTACCTCGGATATCGTCGGAGGAGGATCACATGGGGGCGGATGAGATGGCCTTTGTGGAGAGACCTGCTCGGCGGCAGTGACAACTGACTCGGGTGGATCCTCAATTTGAGAAGTTGGAAATGGCACAACCCAACTTAGGTAGTCCACAGAACTATCTGGAACACTCTCCCCCTGACTACTAAGGTGGGTATGGTAAAAGAACTCGGTTTCCAAGAAATTACAATTCATGGTCGTGGTGATTTTTTTGGTTTGAGGGTCAAAGCACCTGTATCCCTTCTGGTTTACCCCATACCCTACGAACACACACTTCGTTGCACATGGTGACAATTTGGTTCTCTCATGTTTTGGGATATGGATGTACACAGTACAGCCGAATACCTTGGGAGATAGGTTCATATGTGCTGGAATTTTGGCTTGTTTGGATAGTGTATCGAGGGGAGTTTTCATGTGGAGGACTTTGGTTGGTAGGCGGTTGAGGAGGTAAACTGATGTGGCAATGGCTTCTGGCCAGAAAAATTTGGGAACTTTGGATTCGATCATAAGAGCCCGGGTCATTTCTAAAATAGTCCTATTTTTCCGTTCAGCTGCCCCATTTTGTTCGGGTGTGTAGGCACAAGAGGTTTGATGGATCACACCGTTTTCTTTACAAAATTGGTTCATGGGGTTGTTAACAAATTCCCTCCCATTATCGGACCTAAGGGTTTTGATAGTGGTATGAAATTGTGTTTGTATCATCTTAAAGAAGGTGGTGAATTTGTCAAAAACTTCAGATTTGTGTTTTAAAAAATAAATCCAAGTCACTCTAGTGCAATCATCAATAAAAAACACAAAATATCGAAAGCCATTCCCCCCAATAACCGGTGCAGGGCCCCACACATCAGAATGCACTAAAGAAAACATGAATTTCATACGAGTGTTTGTAGGTTTAAATGACTGTCTGTGGCTTTTTGCCAAAACACAAGTTTCGCAAGAAAAATCAGAAGGAATCGAAATGTTCGGATAAAGTAATTTAAAATAACCAGGGGAGGGGTGTCCTAGTCTTCTGTGCCATAGCCAAGTTTCCTGCTTCGTGGATCCGTGAGCCAGCATTGACTGCCATGTTGAGCTATCTCGTCCACGTAGTAGAGTCCCTGCTTCTCAGTGCCACGCCCAAGAATCCTCCTCGTCCGAATATCCTGCAAGATACAAAAGTCGGGGTGCATCAGGAGTGTACAATTTAATTCCTTAGTCACATGACTAATAGACATCAGCCTCTGAGATAGAGTAGGAACGTAAAGGCAATTTTTAAGACGGAGAGTAGGTGAGATTTCAATGGTGCCAGCTCCCATAACACTAATCAAATCCCCGCCTGCAGTTTTAATATATGATCTTGGAACATCACTAAAGTCAAGAAAATCATCTCTATCAGGAGTCATGGTATCAGTAGCCCCACAGTCAAATATCCAGCCCTTGGAATTCTTTTCAGTAATATCAGATACATGAAATGCAGCGGAAAAATCTCGTAGGGGTGTAAACCTATTTTCTGACTCAAAATTGGGGCAATAATGCAATTTTCGAGAAGGCAGGGGTGCATTTTTAATTTTTTGCAAGTCAGGGGGGTCAAACTTAAAAGAATGGGGTCTTTTTCGATAATTATCAAAATTCTGGGGTGAGAAACTATAATTCCCAAACTTCAATTTAGGGTTTGGATAAAAACCAAACCCTTTACCTGCGCCGCCAACGTTTTCCGCAAAGTTCCCGGCGCCTCTCACTCCTCCGCCGGCCGGTGAGGCTTCCTGATGCGTCCCGGCTCCAGTTCCGGTTGATTCCCCATGATTCCCGGCTTCAATTCGCCGAGGCCCTCCATCTCCGTTCACCCCGATCGCCATTTTTGCTTGGGGCTGCGACGCCCTTGCCTTCTGTCTTTCCTCCCACCATTCCGGGTATCCAAGCCGTTTGAAGCAGGTTTCCCAAGTGTGTTTCTGTTTTCCACAATGGGAACACCACAATTTTGATGTATCGGGCCTGTTTCCCGGCCGGTGGTTGGCAGTGGAGCGTGGCGGTGGCGGTCCGTTACGGTGAGGAGGTCGCTGAGTCTATGCGGCGAGCCCCTGGCCGATTTCCCAAAGTGATGAATCGGTGTTTCCACCGTAGGCTTCTCCGGTGGGTGGAGGCGACGCCGGTGGCATGATTCTACATCGAGCCGCCTCCGTCTTCACCCGTCCATACGCTGCCTCTACTGATGGGGTCGGCTCCTCCTTCAAGATCTCCCTCCGAATCAAGTCATACTCTTGATTCAGCCCGGTCAGAAACTTGATTAAACGCTTCTCGTTTGAGTGTGTTCGGAACTGGTCAATCCCTTTGTCGCAGCAGTTTATTGGCTGTTTCTGGCTTCTATCAATACTGATCCACAGCCCGTGGATCCTTCGGTAATACGTCTCTAAATCGAGGTTTCCTTGTCTGATGTTTATCGCCTTTTCTTCCAGGTCGTAGATGTGGTATTTGTCGGCTCTGTTCTCAAACGTTACAGCGAGGTTATCCCACAATGCTTTGGCTGTTTGGTGGTGGGAAAAGTCGGCGACGATATCATTCTCGATGTTGTCGACGATCCATGAGAAAACCACCAAGTCATTCTCCTCCCACTCGTCGAATCCCTTACTTCCGGGTTCTGGGGGCTCGTTCCGGATGTACGAATAGGCTCCTCGGCCTCCGATTTTCACCTTGATCAATCTTGACCACAGGGGGTAGTTCTTCCCATTCAATTTGAATGCGATTGTGACACTCTTGCTGTTTCTCAAACTGGTTATCTGCTCTGGTTTCGCATCTTCTTCTGTATCTGACATTCTGGCTGGCTGTAGGGTTTAATTTATGGTTCGTTGGGATAAAAGAAAGGTCGGGAAAGGTATTTTAGGGCTATGATGAAAATTTTCTGAGCCCGGATCGTTACTGCTCTGAGGCCATGTATAAATCGGTAGAAGAGATTAATCTTATTCAATATATTGACAATGTAGAGGTTACAAGAATATATAGACTAGAATTTTTCTATACATGGTAAACCTAGATTATGCTAATTACTACAAAATATTCTCCCATATCAATTCCTGATTTTGTGGAATATCTTCTAACAATAACAATATAGAATCCTTCCTCCAAAGTGACAACAAACTCTCACCGATCAGATATTCATACTCGGACATAAAGGCGATAACAAGAGGTTTTCGTGAAAAACTAGGTGAAGGAGGCTATGGTTGTGTTTATAAAGGAAAACTTCGAAGTGGGCATCATGTAGCAGTCAAAATGTTGGGAAAATCTGGAGAAAATTGGCATGATTTTATGAGTGAAATAACAACTATTGGAAGGATACATCATGTCCATGTGGTGCACCTTGTTGGATATTGTGCACAAGGCTCCAAGCGTGCTCTCATCTTTGATTACATGACTAATGGTTCTCTTGAAAAGTATTTATTTAATCGAGAAAGAATGAATTCCTTAAATTGGAATAAGAAGTTTGATATTGCAGTTGGAATAGCTCGAGGAATTGAATATTTGCATCGAGGTTGCGACATCCAGATTCTTCATTTTGACATCAAACCACATAACATACTCCTCGACGATAACTTCATTCCTAAAATATCTGATTTTGGGCTAGCAAAGTTATGCTCGCTGGATAAGGATACGGTGACAATGACTACTACAAGAGGAACTATAGGGTATGTTGCTCCAGAATTAATCAACAGAAGCATTGGTGCAGTCTCTTATAAAGCTGATGTGTATAGTTTTGGGATGTTGTTGATGGAAATGGTAGGCTTAAACAGGGAGTTAAAGGGACACAAACATGATTCTACAAAGTATTTCCCAAATTGGATATATGACCATATTAACCAAAGCACGGGGATAGGAATTGAAAAGGCAGAGGAAAACAATGGTAATGATGAGGATGATAATGTTCGGAAGATAACAATAGTTGCGTTATGGTGCATACAAATGAATCCAGATGATCGTCCATCAATGAGTCAAGTGTTGCAAATGTTAGAAGGCGATGTGGAGCGCCTGCAGATTCCAGAGGTTCCATCATCACAATCAATCCAAATTGCTGGAAATGAAGAAGCGAGTTGGGCTACGGATGCATCTGATTCTGTATCATTGCTCCGTCATAGCAATGCCAGCACCTTTGAGATTACTATTGCATGAACCTCTTCTACCAAGTCTTCCGTTCTCCATCCATCTCCTCTTCTACATGTACATCTACGCAGTACTGATGGTTATGTTTTTGATTCATTAATAATCAGATGTAATCAATAAAATCATTTCTTTTCCAGCATAAGAAGGTAGTGCTTTTATTAATCACTACTTCGTCAACAACTGTGATATATTATTCTGAGAAAAAAAGAGTTGATGTTCAAGGAGACAACAAAGATACAGAGTTCATTTCCGGAGCAGAACGAGATCAACAAATGCAGCATCAAATATATACCGCATCTGAGAATGGAGTACTTTGTATTCATCCAAAATCTTGACCCCTCTCTACATACAAACCAATCCAAAGTTCCTGCAAATGCTCTTGCCCTAGGAAAAGATTAATATGAGAGTGATCAATGAAACTTTAGCAACCAACTAATTCATACGATTAAGAGAATTGTTTTGTTAAATGGCTACAACAAATACTAGTACCAATTAGACTTTTACCTGCTCGTGGATCCAGAATCCAGAAACACCAAATGTTTCTAAAAATCAGAACCACATACGAGCAGGACTTTAAGTGACTCTACGAGGAAAAAGAGAACTCGTGAGCTTATTAAACTAACTAAAAATGGCAGCATTTTCAGTTGCGAGTAGCATCGTAAAACTTACCGATGGATACAATTCCACTCACACATGAAGACCTAACTCTGGAAAAAATTGTGAATTTGCATTTGTACATGCTCTGACATGCCTGTTAATCAATCTAGGGATGAAACAATTAAGTAAATATGAGATGCGTAATTAAAAAGGTGGCCTGGTGGAATGATAGTAGCTTATGGTTTTAAGAAATTTGTAGAGATATCAAAAGGCATTATTATCATAGACTAAGAGCATCCACAGTGCCGGCTAGCCGATTCGCGGCGCTGGCCGATCGGTTGGAGGTGTGCGACGATCCGCTGGTTGCGAACAACCAGCGGGTCGTCAACATGTGGGCGAAGATCAGAGCTGCCTATAGGAGGCACTGCCCGCAAGGGAAGGACTTCAGCGGGGAGGAGGTCCGGAAGGGGTGGGAGCGCATTAGGGCCGCGGTCGGCCGTTTTTCGGCGTTGTACGCCAACGCCCTCCGTCAGCTCACTAGTGGGCAGAATGAGGACGACGCCCGGAGGATAGCCGAGAGTCAGTTCCCCTTGGCGGGGAAGTATAAGGAGTTCCACTTCTGGGAATGTTATTTGTTGCTGAAGGACTCCGAGAAGTTCTGGGCGGGGTGCAACGCTGGGTGGCCGAAGAAGCAGAGGCTGAACTATTCCGGCGACTACAGCGGCAGCAGCGGCGGATCCCACGACCTTCCCCCGGATGCTGAGGAGTTTCCCTCCCCTCCATCCGTTGCTCGTCGTCCTCGCCCGGTTGGCCAAAAGCGGGCGCAACGGGCAGCGAGGGGAGGATCCCCCTTTCGCCCCATGAGGTCATCTCAGCCCCCCCACCTTCACGCGCGTACACTATATTATCGCGTGCAAAGACGGAGGAACGTATGTTCGCGGTCTTCCAAGAGTGGAAGACCGCAACCGACCCTATGGAGAAGAGGTTTCTCTACTCGATGCTCGAGAACATGCAGGTGAATTTGGATGCCTAGAAGGCACTGGTGGGGGGTTCAGACGCGGGCTCAGATACCCCGGGTGGCGGCGGCGAGGACGGCGGCGACGAGGATGGCGACGGCGACGACGAGGAGTAGAGAGTGGCGGGGCTCGTGTGTGGAAGCCCTTTTTTTAAAAAAAAAATCATGTATTTTTTTTAATCTATGTACCTTTCTTTTTAATGAAATGAATGAATTTTCCGTATATTTTATTCCGTAATTTAATCGTAAATTTTATTCCGTAAAATGTAGTTGTTTTTTAATTATTTTTATTGCGGCTGGCCTAAATCTGATGTGGCAGGTGGATTTTTAGTGCTGATGGCGTGACAAGGAGAGAGAGTGGCTGGCCTATTATCATTGTGGATGTTGGAAATATATCTTGAGGTGTCCCAAGTATGTTGGGAAGAGAATGTGTGGAGTCCCAACCTATTGGGAAGAGAATATTATTTATAATGTAGAGTTCCAATATTATAGTTCCTAGGTATATTTATATCTAGTGTACTATAAATACCTATGTACTCCATGTATCAACAACAATTAAAACCAAATACAATATAGTCGATAAAGCTTTGAGTGTTTTTATTTTCCGCATTTTTAGTTTTCAACATGGTATCAGAGCAGCTAACGATTGTTCAAAACCAAAAAAAAAAAAAAAAAGTATAATGCGTATCCCAAAATCTAAAAAAAAAATGAGAGATTCCTTTTTTTTCCACATTCAAAGCCGAGAGCAAGGAGAGAATGAAAGCTGCTTTGAAGAAGAAGAAGAAAAAAAATCAACAACCAAGTGATGGACGAGAGGAGCAGCACGTCGTCGAGAATGTCGGTCATGGAGGCTGCTAGAAAAATAAACCAGTTGCCTATCCCGCCAACCAGGAGAAGCCTGCCTTATCAGAGTACACAGCCGAGGCGGCCGAGGTGGCCAGAGAGCTGCAGACCGAGCTGACAGAAGAAGTAACGAGCTCCAAAGAAAAAGATGACGAGTTATCCTGCCGAGGCCCGAGTGGGCGAGATGCTGCCAATCGGACTACTCGTCTTCAAAACAGAACCGCTCGCCTCGCAGAAAAGGCCGCAAGATAAGCGACTGAGAAGAGGCTCGATGTCTTGGTCGTTGCAGTCCGGTAAAGATGCATGGGGCAGCAAGAAGGCCGAAAGCCTCCACCCATAAAGCCGGCTCTACATGTCGGGGGTGGAGAAGAGAAAGAAGGGAGCACGATGAGAGTCAGGTGGAGCTCGTTACACGGACTTAGTCTGGGAACGCTCAGGAGGCTGATGAGAGCCGCTGACGATAGAGGCAATAGCAAGGCCACAAAGGCTACTGGAGAAGCGTTGATCGAGGGAGGAACGAGCAGAAGAGACGACGAGGAAGGAGGTATTGCCGTGCAGAAATACTGGAGAGGTTTGCAGATGCGAGCCCTGTGATAAAAAAGATGTCAGCCATGACAAGTGAATGACTCTCTGAGATGGAGACCAAAATGAAAGAGTTTAGTTGGTGGTCGCTGATGGAGCGGTGTCACTCAGCTGCAGCCAAGAGAAGAAAACAGAGAATGATTCCTCGGTTTGTCCGACCGAGGGGGAGAAGAAAAGTATTCGACCGAACAATCCCTCTCCAAATATATGTCCGCCGAAGAAGGCGAGTGAATGGAGAGGATGTGAAGCCTGCTTATCAAGGAGAAGAAAGACTGAGAAGAGCTCATGGCGGTCTACTAGAGAGGTGGTCACCGAGCAGGGAGAGAAACGGGCAATGAAGAGTGTTGCCGATAACACTAAAATGAATAACACAATGAAGACGGCCAACAAGCCCTCGAGAAAGAGTGTTGAATCATCCCGCCTTAGGGGGGAGAGAAGGTACACAGATTCCTCTTCGAACTGAGGAAAGAACCACCGATGGAAGAACAAATGCTGTCAGAAAGGCCGCAGAGTAGCAGCCATCTTCCAAACGATTCAACACGGAAAGGGGGAGACGACAGCCACTTCCAAACGATTCATCGCGCCTACAGAAATGCTGAGAAGATAGCAGCAAAAGCTGCCCGTAGAATATGGACCGCCAAGAAGGCTGAGGTGATGATTGAGCAGATGTCGTAGAGTTGCCTGCTTGGATAAAGGAGCCCGTCATGGAACCACCACGGAAAGAAGGCTGTGAAGAGCCGTCGTTGGTGTAGGACCAACAAGCCCACAAAGGCTGCTGGAGAAACGTTGGTCGGTGCAAGGAGGAAGAAACTTGCCATCTATGAATTATCCGGCTGAGGAGGAGAGGAACTAAACAGCCGAACAATGCCGTCATGGATGGAGGAAAAGGCTCCAAGGGAGCAGCCCGCTGAAGAGATCGAGAGGCCAAAGATGGGTGCCTTGAAGGATTCCAAGAAGATGGCAACAGAGAATGAAACTAAACTGATCGCAGTGAAAGAGCCGCCGTCAGAAACTTTCCGGAGACAGCTTGTGTCGGTTCAAAGAAGAATCTGTAACAGGGGAAGAGCTCTGGAAATAGTGATCGAGAAGAGAACCAATGATATATGGTTGATAGTCAACTGGTTGGAGAAGAGAAGCTTGGAGCAATGATCATAGACTTTGTGTTCACATGGAAAAGATGAGAGATTGATGGGAAGAAGTGGCCAGACATGCCCGGTTGGAGGAGGCCGAGCATGGAAATGGCAGCATGCTCGCCACCTCTCCTCGATCACAGGAGAATATTCTGATGGAGCAGCCATTGCCAAATGGTTTATCTTCGAATAAGGAGATAATCGCGCCGAGGAAGAGGCGGAGCAGCCAACGTCTGCGCGGCTAGTGGGAGAGAGATAGCATCACCACACAGCCGCTGTGAAG
The DNA here is from genome assembly GCF_029641045.1 of Salvia hispanica. NCBI lineage: Eukaryota > Viridiplantae > Streptophyta > Magnoliopsida > Lamiales > Lamiaceae > Salvia > Salvia hispanica. Next base: position 7,227,166 of record NC_142694.1, read on the forward strand.
GCCATGGTGGGAATGAAAACTGGAGAAGAAGGATGAGAGGGCCAAGAAGTGCCGCTGAAAGTAGAGACGACAGTTTAGCCATCGCCGGTAACTGGCGGGAGAAATATGACACAACTCTGATGCTTGCTTGCTCTAGAAGGCGAGTGAAATAGCGAGCACACTGTCAACTGCATCATCCCGGCCGGGAGGGACCGGCAAGGAAAGGGCGTTGGAAAAAATTGTTTAGAAGAGCTGCATGGAGAGCCGCCGACAGAAGGTGGAGGAGGCGCTTGTTTGAAGTCGTCCGTGTTGGATGAGTAATTTGGGCTCTGGTGCTATTGGGCTAAAAAAATGAAAAAAATGGGCTCATAGTTTGAGCTGGAATGGGACGAGAATGGTTCCCCAAAACTAAGCTTTGGGCTGCAAATTAAATTCAGTCCAAAGACAAGTGAACTCCTCGACACGAGTCAAAACTGTCAGTCAGAAGAAAAAAAATGAGATGGCTCCTAATGGCATGAGCTAAAACTGCCAAGATGGCTCCTAATGGCATGAGCTAAAATTGCCAAATATGGCTCCAGACACGAGCTAAACTACCATCAGAAAAATTGAAGCACTCCTAAATACGAGTATAAACTATTTATCAAAGTGAAGATCGTGCAAGTTAAGTGTCGAAAAACTCGAACTTAACTTGAGGGGGAGTGTTGGAAATATATCTTGAGGTGTCCCAAGTATGTTGGGAAGAGAATGTGTGGAGTCTCAACCTATTGGGAAGAGAATATTATTTATAATGTAGAGTTCCAATATTATACTCCCTCCGTCCCGCTTTAGCAGTCCCATTGACTTTTCTGCCCTCTTTTTGTAAAAATGATAAAAAATAGTTAAAGTGGAGAAATGGTAAAGTAAGAGAGACAATAATGTAGATAAGACTGTTCTCTATATTATTCTCTCTTTTAATTTACCATTTCTCCACTTTAACTATTTTTTATCATTTTTACAAAAAGAGGGCAGAAAAGTCAATGGGACTGCTAAAGCGGGACGGAGGGAGTAGTTCCTAGGTATATTTATATCTAGTATACTATAAATACCTATGTACTCCATGTATCAACAACAATTAAAACCAAATACAATGTAGTCGATAAAGCTTTGAGTGTTTTTATTTTCCGCATTTTTACTTTTCAACAGTGGATGCTCTAAGTTTGTTCTGACATGAAGTGTTTAGAGAGTGAGAGAAGCAAACCTCCCATGGATCCACCATAACATAATCAGAGCTTCTGCAAGCAAGATTACACATCGCAATGCGATGATTTGCACGGATAAGTCCCTGAGAGAGCATATTTAAGAATGTTGAAAAGGAAAAGTGACTTGCACATTATTGGATGTGAAAAAGGCTTCTATACCATGCAATTAATCATAAGCGAGGCATTCAACACAACTCAACAAAGAAGTGAAATGGGAGAATAATGTTTGCCTGAGAGATAAGACAGTTTGAAAGGGTTGGATATCATTTTTCCATGACTAAAACCCACGCCTCTCAATAAAGAGAAAACACTATTTTCATGAAAAAAACAAACCCACTTCTATCGCTTCTAACCAATACACACAGCAGATATCATCATACATAACTCTGGCTACATAACAATAGAATATAGCATTATCATAATACCTTCTTCTTGTAATACTCGTTTACAGGTGCCATATAACCCCCAACGACAAAAAACCCTTGAGAATTTACAGCATCTCAAGCCAACTCTGAGTAGTCAAATATACCAACACATCGAAAAGCCAAATTCAACATAGATGGACAAGTAATCAGCACATATAGTCATGTATCTCATTCCACAGTCTAAATAACACCATTTGTAAGACAATTGTTCACAACCTAAATTTAATCATCGTATTCAAACACAACAACGCAATAAGTGCTCACCGAGACAATGCAATTGCATGTATGTAGGAGGATTGAAATTCTAAGTTGAAACCAAAACTACAAGAATCTTTCCCCTGTTTGGGAGGAAGGCCAAAACATTTGTCAGGAAATATTACAAAGCATACTATGCATTTCATCATTTTCTTTCTGTTACTCATCTCATGACAGAGTTGATCGTCTTGCTATTGAGGGTTATCATTTTTCCTTTTGTGTTGTGGCTTTTGATCTACAAATTCCGAAGAAGGCATTTGTCTGAATATAACACTATAGAATCCTTCCTCCAGAGTGATAATAAACTCTTACCAATCAGATATTCATATTCAGGCATAAGGAGAATGACAAGAGGTTTTAAAGAAAAACTAGGTGAAGGAGGTTATAGTTGTGTTTACAAAGGAAAGCTTCGAAGTGGACATCATGTAGCAGTCAAAATGCTTGGAAAATCAGGAGGAAATGGGCAAGACTTTACGACTGAAATATCAACTATTGGAAGGGTACATCATGTCAATGTGGTGCAACTTATTGGATATTTTGCACAAGGCTCCAAGCGTGGCCTCGTCTTTGATTTCATGCCCAATGGTTCTCTTGAAAAGTACCTCCTCAATCGAGAAATGATGAATTATTTAAATTGGAATACAAAGTTTGATATTGCCGTTGGAATAGCTCAAGGAATTGAATATTTGCATCAAGGGTATGATATCCAGATTCTTCATTTTAACATCAAGCCTAACAACATACTCCTCGACCAGAACTTCATCCCCAAAATATCTGATTTCGGGCTAGCCAAGTTGTACTCCACCGAGAAGAAGGTAGTTTACATTAACAGCCGCTAGAGGAACTATAGGATATGTTGCTCCAGAACTAATCAACCGGGGTATAGGAGGAGTCTCTTCCAAGGCGGATGTGTATAGTTTCGGGATGCTGCTGATGGAAATGGTCGGCTTAAACAGAGTGTTGAAGGAAAACAAAGATGATTCTATATATTTACCAAATTGGATATATGACCACATTAAGCAAGGTAGGGAGATTGAAATTGAAAGGGTGGAGGAAAACAGTGGTAATGATGAGAATGAGAAAGTTCGGAAGATAAATGAACCCAGATGATCGCCCATCAATGAATCAAGTGTTGCAAATGTTAAAAGGTGATGTTGACCGCTTGCAGATTCCAGAGGTTCCATCATTACAATCAACCCAAATTTCATCATCAAAATCAACCCAAATTGCTGCAAATGAGGAAGAGAGTTGGCTTACAGATGCAACTGATTCTGTATCATTGCTCCATTATAACAATGCCAGCACCTTTGAGATTACTACTGCATGAACCTCTTCTTCCCAGTCTCCTGTTCTCCATTGTCCATCCATCTCTTTCTTCTACATGTATCTGTATTGTACTCATAGTTTTGTTTTTGATTCCTTAGTGGAGTAATATGTAATCAATAAATCATTTGCTTCTAACCAATAACACAGAGTAGACATCATCATACATTATCTCTTGCTATATAGCATTATCAATTTATCATAATACCTTAACTTCCAGTTGACCAAAACTACAAGATTATTTCCGCTGTTTCAGAGGAAGGCCAAAATATTTCTCAGTCAGTGTCATAATTTTAACTTTCTAACTCGTACAAACGCCACAGTATTACCAGAATCGGATAAGACTAAATCAACCTAACAAAAAATATTGTTATATGTCTCAATCGAAATAATCTGATTGGATTTTCGTTGGGGTCTGATGCAAATGAACGAAGAAAAGTACGAGAATGACTGAACTGGTAATAAAGAACTCAAACTTATTGAGAACTTCGGAGTATAAAAACTCAATGTAAAATTAATAATCAAAAGTCTATCTTCTAAGTTCAACAATGAGGCCATTATATAGGCAAAGGAAAATCCTAAACTTATTGAAAGAAAATAACTAAAAAGATTATAAGCAAAAATAACTATAAAGAAAATAAGCAAAAAGGAAAACCTAATTTGTAGAAGGAAAACAATTAATATTTTCCATCTACTAATTCTACTAACTAGGAAATAAATAAAATCCAAAATATAACTTTCTTAGCCACCAAGTCATATATTCTACTGCATCATACTCCCCTTCTTGAAAAAGACTCGTCCTCGAGTCTGCTTTATTGAAATAGCATCTTAACCCATTAAAAATTTCTCCAACTACATCAATCATAATGCCAGCCCATTCTGCCCAATTTTTAATACGTCTTCTCTTTTTCCTCTTTTTAGTATGACTAACTTGCAATATCTTCCTATTCTTCGAACCCTTCAGCCTTCTCCTCTTTCCACTCCCAAATCCACCACCATTGCCTTCTACAACTTCCTTGTATTTTAGGCACTCTTCTGTTATAAGGCACATCGCTTCTCCATAAAACTGAATGCTTCCACCTTCAAGAACCATAGAATGAGAAAACATTGGAACATTTTCAATGTCCAGAACCTTATGAGCTATAAGTAAGTCAAGCCTCCAATCATCATAACAACCTTCGTCTATGCCACCATAAGTTCCAGTCAATTCCTGCAGCAACCTTGCTGGCCAACTTCTCTTTATCTAAGAAACTATTTCTGATAACAAACTTCTCATCAAAACCAACAACAACATCATGTTTGGTTGTGGGTAGAGATATTGACAGTGAAGCACTCGGATCTTTAACAAAGTAAGACACAAAATATTTGCTTGTAGGTGCAAACCTCGATGATGATGCAGCAACAACAGAATCAATGAGATCATCGTATACGGGCTTATCATACACCACCATCGACAATATATCCTCGTCGTACACTGGCATCGACAATATATCATCGTCGTATACGGGCTCATCATACACCGGCATCAACAATATATCCTCGTCGTATACGGGCGTATCATACACCGACATCGACAATATATTGCTGGTACAATTTTTCGACGGTTCATCCTCATCATATGATGTGAAGACGTCACTGAATATTGGATTGTCCATCGAACAACGCTCCGGCACAATAGATCTCATAGGGTTGGATTTCCCCCGACGCTTCTCCAGTTGCGCCAATCGTCGTTGTAGGTCTCGAACCTGTTGTCGCAGATCACCGTTCTCGATGTCGCGCTGGAGGTCTCGAACCTGTTGTCTCAGATCATCGTTCTCGATGTCGCGTAGATCACGCTGTCGTGCAGCCACTTCATTTGGGAGATCTCCAAGTCCCCCACCACGACCGCCACCACGAGCAACGCCACGTCTGCCGCCATGTCTACATTCAGCCATTGATAATCAACCTGGATCGTGATACCAAATGATGCAAATGAACGTAGAAACGTATGAGATGATTAACTGATAGATAAAGAACTCAAACTTATTGAGAACTTCGGAGTATAAAAACTCAATGTAAAATTAATAATCAAAAGTCTATCTTCTAAGTTCAACAATGAGGCCATTATATAGGCAAAGGGAAATCCTAAACTTATTGAAAGAAAATAACTAAAAAGATTATAAGCAAAAATAACTATAAAGAAAATAAGCAAAAAGGAAAACCTAATCTGTAGAAGGAAAACAATTAATATTTTCCATCTACTAATTCTACTAACTAGGAAATAAATAAAATCCAAAATATAACTTTTTTAGCCACCAAGTCATATATTCTACTGCATCAGGGTCTTACTCAAGATTAGTAATTGGGATCAAATATTTAATTTGGTGGGAAAAAAATAAATGAAAATTGATATATTGAGACTCAAGATATTATATAAATATTTATCTCATGTTTACTCGAACCCCGACTATTGGATGAAAGTGAAATTGTCTTACCAACTAAGTTAGGTTTTATTATCCACTGCTAACTGTATTGGATTGAAAACCATAGTCATATTTATGAGAGGGAGATCATCATTCGTGCTATTTACATGGTGCGGTACATGTCTTGTTACTAGCCTAAATCTACAATGCTGCGATCGACGGAAGCTCTTGCTCGCCCTCTCCTTCGCTTGTCTATGCAGCTGTCGCCTGTGCCTTCAAGATCGTATCAGACTTTTGATACGACAAGACTAGAATTTGTATACTCTCATGCTATCACCAACACCTGATGCGCGTGCGCCTTATAGCACTCGAATGACCCTCTGCCGTAGAGGACTTTGGCCCCACGTCCGCGCCCCTCGGATCCAATTGACTCTTCATCTACCACGACTCTGTCTTTTATGCCATCTCCGGTCCTAACAGAAATCTGCACGAGACAGAGACTAGTGGGAAACAAATACAGATCTTCAAGTGTAGAATGAGAAGGGGCAAATGCCGTGGCATTTTATATTATACTATCTTAATATATGTAAATTCATACTATTTGCACCCCCTACATTTAAAGAGAAAAAAAATTTATTTACCCCTCCCCTAAGAAACACACCACCTAATCCCCATTCATATCAAAGTCATTACTATTGACAGGTCATGACTATTATTCAAGTTGTCCCATTGCGAAAGTTGCTTAGTCTTTGCTAGAGCTCATAAGTCATACTCCCTCAGTTTCAATACAAGTGAGACGTATTCTTTTTTAAGACCGTCCCACTATAAGTGAGACATTTTCTTTTTATAAGTTTTCACTTATAAAAACTTGTGCCAAAAGAAGTGTCTCATATGTAATGGAACGGAAGGATTAAGTCATAAGTTGCTTAAGTATCTACCTTTCCATACAATCATGTTTATCATCAGTTCATCTCCCTTTAATTTTGCTAAAACTGGGTAACCCTTAGTCGTTATTTTAATAGACTAGCTAGATGCATGGTATAAATTGAGAAAGTCATTATGTAACAAAGTTGTACTCGTAACTATATTAAACACAAATTATTCAATAAGAACCCAGTGATTTTGAGTTATACTTGAGTTAGACATTGGGTTGATAACCATCCAAGCACTAATATTACATGTTTTTTTAAGAAGTTTTTTCACAAAAATTTGTATCATGTCTTATAGACAACGTGAATCTATTCATTTTAACTATTTCCAACCCTAAATATTAATTAGTTTTTTTTTAATAAATACTTTTAACTATCTATTTTCAGCTTTTGTAGAGCGTGTTATTTTTACTAAGAAATCATTTTTTGGATTATTTAAGAAAAGTTTAGTTATTTTCAAAAAATAGAAAAAACAAAAATTTAAATGTCTTAGAAACAAAAAAAAAAAAGATAAAAATATTAAATGCAATAAAAGAGAATTAAAATATATTACAAGATAATTAAAGAGTAAAAAAAGAACCAAACAAGATATAAAACTAAACATGCAATTTAGTCACAACTCGAAGTAAACATGCAACCAAACAACTTTCTAAAAGATATACTACCACTATATGAAGGAACTGGCAGCGGAAGCGGTACGACGGATTAACATAATTTAACAATTATTAATCGCACAAATAAATCACATAATAATCAGATCTATTTAGTAGATTATTAGACAAAATCTATTCGCATAATTCTCACATGTATCATGCTCATAACTTGAATTAATCATGCTTTAAGAATATTGAAACCTAAAACATGCTTTTTTACGGAGCAGAAATGATACCTAATTAATTCTCCAAAGAATTGAAGATGGCTAACAGCTTCTCCATGTGACGCTTTGAATACTAGACCACAGATCTTCTCTCTGGTTCTCGAACTGTACTCCGATATCAGTGTGGGCTGATCTCACCAGAATACTAGGACTTAAATAAAGAAGACAGAAGAAATCCTTTTTGGAATAGGAGAAATTTCGAGCTGCTCTAGGATAGAGGGGGACGAAAATTGCAGTACATAAAATTATGATTTCTGTCTCCTTTATTCTCCTATTTATATTAAGTTCCTTTTGGGCCCAGACAGGGATCTATGGAAGGTTTTGGATATGAGCTCATCCAATTTACTTTTTACTAATTAAATTGAACCCACAATTTAATATAAGCTTAATTGGAATATTACGACCAGCCACTACAGAAGTAATATTGAACTCTCCCCATCCAAATCCAAAATTATAAGTAATCTGGGTTTCCGTTTTAACTTTCATTTCTCGCGCTTAAGATAAAAATGTCCATTAATTAATTAATGTCTTCTATGGACTTAATTAATTAACTTCTTATTAATGTCCGTTTTTAACCTTGTTTCGCGCTCTTCTTGAGGACATTATCAAACGAGACTCTCCTCGCGCACGATTCAATATAATAGTAATCCTAGCACCGCTAGATATTAATCACCACTACCCAATATATCAGGTTTATTGGGTTACGAAAAACCCGCACCATTTGATAAGTCAAAGTAATGCATAATCAATACTGTATGCTCAATGCTAACCTACATTGATTAAGAAACAAATATTTGTCAAGACCTCGCCTTTCAGTAGATAGCCTAAGGACAAGTCTTGCTGTTAGATCCGTTCAGTGCTATACCACACCAATGTCATCTTATTTCAGTAAGGCTTAGAAATATGCAGACTGACATTGCAACCTTTCTCGATGGATAATCTAATTCCATCTAGGTTGTGAAATTCTTCTTTTTCTTTGTTTAGGACTGACCGTGTTACCTTAAAGTGGATGCCGTCCACAACCGGTCTACTAAAACAAAGACCTTAGACCTTGTTAAGTTAACTTATACATTTAAACATGCAATTAACATCCATTAAATGTAAAACATAACAACATTATGACAAAAATAATCTGTTTTATTCCTTAGAAAATAAAATAAGAGTTTTACAGTATTCAATCACTCAAAACGTGATTTGTAGTATACAAACTCTAACACTATATTATAAGAAATTTGGATTACAATGATTTGGAAGTATCTAGGAAATAAATCAAAATTGGTGCTATATAAAAAAGGAAACATAATTAAGAATCTGTTTGGTGGGTCTTCAACGACTTTGAGTCAACCTTATCCCCATTCATAGCAAAGTCATTAATTACTGAAATCTATTCAAATTTTCCATTTGCGTAAGTTGCACAACATGTTGACTATGTCTTTGCTGGACCTCATAAGTCAATCGTTACTTGAGAATATCTACCTACCATACAATCATAAATATTACTAGTATCACCATTAGTTTGGCTAAAACTTGGGTAACATTTACTCATTGTGAATGGAATAAATTGAGAAAGTCATTGTGAAACAAAGTTGTACTTGTAAGAATTAAAACACTAGAATTAAGCCAAAAAATCATCATTCGAAAGGAATCTGATCATTTCGGGTTAGACCTTGAAAATTATTCCTAAGAAACCACATGAAATATACACGAAATATTACACTAACAAATTGATTTAGCCTTTTTCAAAATTTCTCTGCAATCAGCTGTCGTGACTGAATTAGTTTTTCCCGGATGACACGTAATAACCACTCAATATACGACACGTGGTGTGGTCAACATCAAAAAAATGAGCAGCTCAACTCTAGTCTTACTTGAAGTCTCCTTTAAATACTGTAATCATGTACACCCAATTATACATCTAATAGACTATGAATGTATGCTGGTGTTGGTGCTGCTGCATAATAAGTTGTTGTCACGTTTTGTTAAACATCTATTGATTAATTCCATGAGAGCCATGATCCCAACACATCAAAGCCTCATCATTTCATCTTTCTTGGTGATTCTGTCACTCCATAGTTTGTTTGAATCTTGTGATGCCATATGCACCTTCGTCGTGCGGCATCATTCCCAACATCAGGTTTCCTTTCCGCCTCAAGGGCGACCCCAAGACGTGCGGTGATCGAAGATTTGAATTATCATGTGAAAATAATGTGACCTCCATCTCCCTTAATTCTCACAAATACTCTGTCAAAGCAATCAACTACACTGGCTACTATGACAACTCCATCATGAGGCTGGTTGATGCTTCCATAAACAAAGACGACATCTGCTCATTCCCCGCCTTTTCTACATATGCCTATACTCGTCCTTCTAACCTGTTACCGATTAATTCTTTGCCTATTAACTTTATAAGCTGTCCAAATCCCTTGAGCAACTCTTCCCTTTATACTGATATCACTACTCAGTGTACCTCTAATTCATCCCTACACAGATATGCTTATGTCAAGGTCGGCCAGATGAAGGTCTCAGAGTTGCCACACACCTGTGGAGTAGACCTCATAGTGATGACATCCTGGTATAATTTTAAGGGTTTGGACAACGTTTCGCTTTCAGAAATTCATGAGTCCCTCTTGTATGGATTTGAACTCGCCATCTGCCCTTGGTGTGGAACATCCAAAGTCTCCTTATTAATTCAGTGTAAGCATGAAAGGAGGCATGATTCCCACATATATTTTAGAAAATGGTGTTGATCACTTCTACTGTCTAATCATGTATTGTATGTACCTCATATCTGCAGGGTTTCTCCCAATTCTTGTGGTCTTTCTAGCATGTAAGTTCTTCATTTCGGATATGATTTCCTCTTGATCATTATTATTTTCTTCATCAATTAATTTTACAAATTCAGATATCAATCAACTAATTTTCTTGCTTGTAAGTTGCAGGTATGTTGTGTGTAGCAATAATCATCCCTGTATTCACCATATGTGGATTCGCCACTGTATCGCTACTCGTACTTTATATTCTATTGCTATTGAGATATATGTTATACACCGGTAAGAATTCTTTGTTTTTCACTAGTTGTCTGTATTTTTATATGGTAAGTATATTCTTGTTTGATTACCATATCTATCTACTCGGTGTGCAGGGCACGAGCATACAAGTAACCCGTTGTTCAATGGATCAACATTCCGTAGAATATATGGATTCGCATTCCATCTACTCGGTGTGCTTGCAGTTAGAGTCCCATATGTCGTGCCATCGAACCCGCTGCTGGCTCAAGTAGCAGTTGCCATCGGTGCGCTCTTAATTTCTGCTACTTTTCAACTCCTCATTTATAGTACAAATATTCAAACTTCTCATTAAATATTCCTAAAGCATGCATGGGATTGACTTTGAAAAGTTCTACAAAATAACAAATTTTCATTTTGGTTATTTTTTTATTTTTTTTTTAAATAACAATAATAGCACAAAATGATATTCCCTTCGTCTCTCATAACATGTCTCAATATGATTCGGCTTGATTTTGAGAATATATAAAAATGAATGGAAAATGGAAAATGGAAAATGAAGTCATATCTTTATATAGGGTTATTTGCCAAACACCAACTTTCAATATTTCTGGTTTTTCCCCCAAACTTATATTTTTGAATCTAAATACATTAATTTTGAGTTTTTTTTATTTTTTCCTAAAATTAAATTTTCCTGAAATTGAAACTGATGTGTTCGCCGCAAGTGTCAGCGTGGCAAAAGTCGACGAGTATTAAAACGAAGTCGTTTGGATAAAAAAAAATGGTATTTTTTCTTAAAATATGAAAGAAAATTAGTTGATAGAATATAGGATATATTTAACAAAAATAATACTAGTAAAAATAAAACGAAATCATTTGAGCATAAAAAACACATTGTTTTGTGAATGCATGGAATAATTAAGAAACTTGAAATTTTGTAATTAAAACTTATTTAATTCGGAGTATTTCATTTTCAATTCTTATGGTATTAATCATAATTAGACCAAATTATGAGATTTAAATTGTTATATCTAGGCCTGTCAAATCGGGTAACCACGGATACCCGATCCAAAAATTTCGGGTACTGAATTCCGAATTTCCCAAAAATTGATAACCGATACCCGATCCGAAACTTATTTCGGGTATCCAGTCCCGATTTTGGGTTTTTTTTTCTAGATTTATGTTAATTTTATTTGGGAATATAACAAGTTTGATGCATGCTCTGTCATTTAGTCTAAAATTTGGAAAAATCATGCATTGACTACAATGAGTTCAAGCTATGATAGAACACAGGTTTGCAAAATTATGTAACAAACCAATGTTTTAGAAAACGGACCGGCCGGCGAACCGGCGTCGTTACTGGTTCACTGGTTCAACCGGTTCACTGGTCAAACCATTGGTTGAACCGGAATATATAATAAACACATATATTAAATATTATTAAGAAATTTAATATTTTTATGTATTAAAATAGATGATGTTTATTAATTTAAGAAAATATATTTCGTAAAATAATATTATAATTAAATACGAATTAGGTATTAAGTTTAGATAAAAATATTCATTGACGTCAATAGCTAGGGTATATAAATTAAGTATGTAATATAAAAAATTTATTTATAGTAAATAATGAATCTTATATGGTACTAATAATAATATAGATGGTAAGTAGAGCATCATTAAAATATAGAGGATGATAATTATTTATATTATAATTAACAATTATATTAAAGAATATAAAATTAAAATGAATTATTAGTTTTTGTAGATAAAAATTTAATGGTTATGTATAAAAATATTTGATGTTCAAATTGTTCAATGAGCTCATGTGGTGGAGTGGTAGAGGTCTTATGTAGAAGAGAGGTCATGAGTTCAACTCCTACCAACAACAAATTTTAAACATTTTTAAACATTTTTAAACAAAACAATATTGAACCGGTTTCCGGTTCACGGTCCAGCTGGCCGGTTCTGCCGGTTCACAGCGGTTCAATGCATTGGTGGTTTAAAGGAGTGAACCGGACCGGACTACCTACCAGTTCGCGGTCCGACCGGTCGAACCGGCCGGTCTGGTCCGGTTTTTAAAACATTGTAACAAACTAATTCTACAATTAAACGCTTCTTAAGCACTCATAAGAGCATCTCTAATGCTAAATAGGCCAGCCATTCTCTCTTCCTGCCATGTCAGCAGCACTAAAAATACACCTGCCACATCAGATTTAGGCCAGCCGCAAAAAAATAATTTAAAAAATACTACATTTACGGAATTAAAATTACGATTAAATTACGGAATTAAATTTACGACACATATACGGGAAAATTAATTCATTTCATTCAAAAAAAGTACAAAGATTTTAAAAAAATACATGATTTTTTTTTTAAAAAAAGGGCTTCCACACACGAGCCCCGCCACTCTCTACTCCTCGTCGCCGTCGCCGTCGCCGCCGCCGCTGCCACCACCTGTGGTATCTGAGCCCACGTCGGAACCCGCTAGCCGTGCCCTCGCGATTTCCAAATCAACCCGCATGCTCTCGAGCATCGAGTGAAGAAACATCTTCTCCGTGGGGTCAGTGGCGGTCCTCCAATCTTGGAAGACCTTGTACATCTGATCCCGCGTATGGTTACATGAATGGAGAGTGTACTCGAGTGGGGCGGGTGGGAGAGCGGAGGACTGGACCTCATGGGGCGATAGGGGGGATCCTCCCCTCGCAGCCCGTTGCGCCCGCTTTTGTCCAACCGGGCGAGGGCGACCAGCAACTGAAGGAAGGGATGGAAACTCCTCAGCATCCGGGGGGAGGTCGTGGGATCCGCCCCTGCTGCCGCTGTAGTCGCCGGAATAGTTCAGCCTCTGCTTCTTCGGCCACCCAGCGTCGCACCCCGCCCGAAACTTCTCGGAGTCCTTCAGCAACAAAAAGCACTCCCAGAAGTTGAACTCCTTATACTTCCCCGCCAAGGGGAACTGACTCTCGGCTATCCTCCGGGCGTCCTCCTCATTCTGCCCACTAGTGAGCTGACGGACGGCGTTGGCGTACAACGACGAAAAATGGCCGACCGCGGCCCTGATGCGCTCTTACCCCTTCCGGACCTCCTCCCCGCTGAAGTCCTTCCCGTGCGGGCATTGCCTCCTATAGGCAGTTCTGATCTTCGCCCACATGTTGACGACCCGCTGGATCGTCGCACACCTCCAACCACCCCCTAGCCACCCCGGCGTACTCATCCTCCGTCCACTTCCTCCGGCCGGGGTTGTCGTCACCAACGGGCTGCGACGACTCGCCGACCGCCTTGGCCTTCCCCTTCGTCTTCTTCTTGGGCGCGGCCCGCCTCGCTGGAACGGGAGTATCCGGATCCCCGAGATCGATCCCCATATCATGCAATGACAGAAGGTCATCTCCAGTGAACTGTGTCTCCACTGGGGTCGACGTGTGAGACGAAGCCGTCAAAAAATCAAGCGAGGGACGATATACCGTGTCCCCTCCCGGTGACCCCTGCATCCCGGGATGCATACCGTGCTGCATCCCTCCCTGTCACATCATCCCCATCATCTGCTGCAGCATCTGCTGCTGCATCTGGGGCATACCTCCCCACCCCGGCGCTGACTGCCACCGCTCCCCTGGCTCCCCTGCCCCCCGCCCGGCATCCCCCACGGCATACCCCCCGGCATACCCCCCCGGTTCCCCCCCGGCGCACCGGCCATCATCCCCATCAACTGCCCCCAAGGAACGTTAAACCCTGGGCCCATCTGGCCCCATCCAGATCCCACATGTACCATGGGAGTCTGAGATCCGCTCGTCGCCGGACTGGACTCGTTGTTGTGATCCATCGCTCAATGATGCTCTTGTACAGAAAGTTAGAGAGAGAAAAAACTCGTTAAAATAAGTGGTGCAAATGAAAATGAAACTAAAATCGCGTTTATATAGGCTTTTAAAAAAACAAAACAAAATTCGGCGCTGGCCGATCGGGCCGCCACAATGGCGGCCAGCGCATCGGCCAGCCCACGCCGACCCGCTCGCCGATTTCCCGCTGGCCGCCTCCAATGGTTCGCTTAGCCGGTCGCTAGCCGACCATTGGAGATGCTCTAATGGAGGGACCTTCCCCATCGGCCTCCATTGCCTCACCACTGTGGCGGAAAGGCTGTCGATCAGCCCCCTCCCCTCTCCCCCAAAAGGCCAATGTATCCCCCTTGGCCGATCCAAATGGGGCGTCAATCGGCCCTCCATTGTGGTAAGAGGGCCGACGATTGGCCCTATGATCTTCCCTTTATTTTTTTACTGAAACACAGAAAGAGAGAGAGGAAGAGAAGAAGAAGAACAAGAGAAGAAGAAGAAGAAAGGTCGTTGTTGTCGAAGATAAAAAAAAATGAAATTCTAATTTATATTTAAACTATAAATTAGTGGGCCAATAATTTTATTAAATAAATGGACTAAAAATTAGTGGGCCAATAATTTTATTAAATTAATGGACTATATTTGAGATGACCTAATTTAGGTTTTCATTTAATTAATTAATAAGTTGTCACATAGAGGTAAATTAAAATTTATTTCATGTACTATAATATTTTTACATTTTAATTTAATTAAGTTAATAACATATTAAATATAGAAAATTAAAATAAAATAATGATAATATGAAAATGTTATGGAAGAGAAGAGCCATATGGGAGGCCCCTTCCATTGTGGGGAGATAAGCCCTTTCAAAAATGAATAATGTGAAAATAATAAAAAAAGAAAGGCCTAGAAAGGACCAACCATTGCTAATGCTCTTAATCTTGTTTGCCTTCTGTCATTAATTTCTTACAGTGAGTTTACATACACACTAAGACACATACACGCCAAGATACACTAATAAAGATCATCTTCAAACATAAATAATCCAACAAAAAAGCAATACAAAAAAGGAAACTTTAAAGAATCCAACAAAAAGCTGGTTGCCGAGAGCGCGCTGCAGTGCTGGAAGAGGAGAGGGTCGAGAGCTCGTTGCGGGATCAGACAGAGAGGGGCAGCGCCACGGCGGTGGACGACAGCAGAGGGAGGCGCCTAGGCGAGAGCAGAGGCAGGAGAAGGGAGGGAGGTGTGCGTTCATGGTTTTTAAGCTTTTGTGGTACTCTAAAATGTGACTTTCAAAATTACATTTAATTTATTAAATGATTTTTTTTAAAATCGGATAATTCGGATATACCCAATCCCGATCTGAAACCTGAAAAATCAAATATTGGGTATCCAATTACCCAAATTTTGGGATTTGGATACCCCATATCCACATTTTGACATGCCTAGTTATATCCCTTGAATTTAAGGTGATATTTAAATTATCCAATAGTAATATTTAAAATTCATTTTATTGTCACACCTTTTGTTTGTGCAAATATTGAGGAAGCATAGTATGCATTTGATTATTTTCTTGACATGACAGACTTGGTCGTCTTGCTATCAAGGGGTATCATTTTCCCTTTCATGTTGTGGCTTTTGATATACAAATTCCGAAGGTCTTTCTCCGACTATAACATTATAGAATCCTTCCTCCAAAGTGATAACAAACTCTCACAAATCAGATATTCATATTTAGACATAAAGAGAATGACAAGAGGTTTTCAAGAAAAATTAGGTGAAGGAGGCTATGGTTGTGTTTACAAGGGAAAGCTTCGAAGTGGGCATCATGTAGCAGTCAAAATGCTGGTGCAATCAGGAGGGAATGGTCTAGACTTTATAAATGAAATAACAACAATTGGAAGGGTACGTCATGCCAATGTGGTGCAACTAGTTGGATATTGTGCACAAGGCTCCAAGCGTGCTCTCATCTTTGATTTCATGCTCAATGGTTCTCTTGAGAAGTACCTCTTCAACAGAAAAAGAATGAATTACTTAAATTGGAAAACAAAGTTTGATATTGCCATTGGAATAGCTCAAGGAATTGAATATTTGCATCGAGGGTGTGACATCCAAATTCTTCATTTTGACATCAAGCCTCACAACATACTCCTCGACCATAACTTCATCCCCAAAGTATCTGATTTCGGGCTAGCCAAGTTATGCTCCGGAGAGAAGGAGGTAATTACGTTAACGGCCATTAGAGGAACCATAGGGTATGTTGCTCCAGAACTCATCATCAATAGAGGTATAGGCAGAATCTCTTCCAAGGTGGATGTCTATAGTTTCGGGATGTTGTTGATGGAAATGTTGGGCTTAAACAGAGTGTTGAGGGAAAACAAAGATGATTCTACAAAGTATTTCCCATATTGGATATATGACCACATTAAGCAAGGCAGGGAGATTGAAATTGAAAAGGTGGAGGAAAACAATAGTAATGATGAGGATGATGATGTTCGGAAGATGACAATAGTTGCATTATGGTGCATACAAATGAATCCAAATGATCGTCCATCAATGAATCAAGTGTTGCAAATGTTAGAAGGTGATGTGGAGCGCCTGCAGATTCCAGAGGTTCCATCATCGCAATCAACACAAATTGCTGGAAATGAGGAAGGGAGTTGGCTTACAGATGCAACTGATTCTGTACACATGCTCCATCATAACAATGTTAGCACCTTAGAGATTACTATTGCATGAACCTCTTCTTTCCAGTCCCCCTTCCTACATCCATCTCTTCTTCTACATGTATCTGTACTCTACTCATCCTTAGTAGTGATATGTAATCATAAATCATTTGCTTCTAACCATTGCAAAGAGCAGATTTCATCATATATAACTCTGACTCCATACAATAAATATAATCCATATAGCATTATCATAATACCTTAACTTCCAGTTGAAACCAAAACAACAAGATTCTTTCCCCTGTTTCAGAGGAAGGCCAAAATATTTTCCTCATTAAGTGTCTTAATTTGAACTTGCTTACTCGTACAAACGCCACAGTATTACCAGAATCGGATAAGACTGAATATAGATAGACTTACATGGCATCAGAAGTCGATATACTATCTTTCTCGATAAATTTCAAGGGCAATTTATCTAGTGGCAGTGGTATATCTACAAAACCAAGCAGCATTCATTATGATTTTCGTGCAAAGATCATTTTTTATGTGATTAAATGAAACATATAGCATGTGCTGATTGCACAAGCACTAAATTTACCTGCTTATGAAGCTTCCATTCGATGAATTATTGGAACATGAGGAAAGTCGACATGGGCAAAAACGCAAACAGGTAGTATGCAAACCGAATGCAGCTGATCTCTTAAAAAGAAACTCTTGTACAACTCATTCATTAATCGAATAATCAATCAATGTTTTAAGTTTTAACCATCAATTGTACTTTTTTAACAATGTTGATACTCTTAATTATATACTTCTAAAATACATGAACTTAGTACCACTTCACTATTTAGTTAATTAAATTTAAATGTATTGTTGAAAAGATCTCAATAATGCACTATCGGTTGCTCTATAAATGTAGACAATTAACTATTCATTTTTTTTCAAAAAAAACATGAATTTTTATTGAGTATTTTGTTAAATTCAAATATATTGTCGAAATTTGAAAAGATCTCAACAATGCAATATCGATAGCATTTTTTAGTACAAATAATGTAAAATTATTTAATGTCAACAACTTTCAAGTCATTCTTTTTATGACCTAAATTCATCAATATGAGTAAAATTAGAAACTAGCCCCAATTTTTTGTAAAAATCATGCCTACGAGCTAATCATATTTGAAATATTAATCTGTCATAGAAATTGATTAAGACTGATAATTTGATTAGCAAAGTTTAATTTAGTAATACTCCCTCTTTCCCACTTTAGGAGTTTCGGTTTACCATTTTTGGGTGTCCCACTTTAGGAGTCCCGGTTGGAATATTCCATAAATGGTATTAGGCCCTACATTCCACTAACATTTTTCCACTCATATTTTATTATAAAACTAAAATTAAAAATAGGATTCACATTCCACTATCTTTTTTCATCAACTTTTTTTTACATTTCTCAACTGGAACTTCTAAAGTGGAACGAAGGGAGTATATTTTAGCAAATCAATACAACAACAAAAATGCCCGAGCATCTCTTAGTATACTAAATTATAGGAAACGTCATAATGTTTCGGCAGATAATCAAAAGAATTAAACAAAATCATTAAATTCCTTTTAATGTAAGTAAAATGCATTAATCCGAGTCTACCTAAATTAGAGGGCCTTCATTGATTTTTATAGCGATTCAACTACATTTTTTATATCATAAAACTGGTGGTGAAAATGAAACTCCACAGCTCAGCAAACTTAATTTAGAATTTATGTGCATGATTTAATTTTATACAGTGTTTTTTCCCACTGCTCGATTGCCTTGACCGACCATTCATTCTAGCTGATAGTAACATTCGTCTAATTAATGTTTACTTTTTCGATATTATAAATACCCATAAGCTACAAAAATAGAAATTCTCGAATAAAGCTTAAATTACCTATTTGAGAAATAGAGAACATATATAATTCAATTATTCGAAAGACAATTTATGTTATAGCATTATAGCATACACAAAATTTCTGCATATTTCGAGAGGAAAGTTGAATTGTTTTATCAAATTTATAAGTTGAATTGGATCCAAAGCTCGATTATCATTTTATTTATTTATTTGAAGCTGTAAAGAAAATGAACAAATCGATATTTGATTTTTAGTAACATAAAAAATTAATGAATTCAAATATTAGTATAGAAATATATAACAGTGCTCATGTAAGTATTATATTTGACGTAATATTTTTCAATAATAATAATAATGAGGAGAAGGAAATGTTTGATTAGGTAGAAAAATTGACATTTATCTTGACAAGCGTGTTTAGTAAGACACCCGACAACCTAAATAATTATGATGATAGTTTTTGGAAATAATCCCATTTTGTTAGTTGTTGTTATAATTCATTTTCTTGAATCTAAAATATCAGCTTTCTAATTTTGACATTGTGGTCCTATATATTTCCTAATTATAATATCTTGTTTAGTGATAATTGACATTTAAAAAGTCTCATGATATTGTAAATTCAATCTTTCATATAATTGCATATATTTGATACTTTAACATTTCTGTTTGAGATAGAAATAAGTATCCATACATATCTTGTTTATCTTTTAATTGCCTTTTGAGGACTTCATCTAGTAATCACCAAAATGTTATTGGTAGCTTTATCTTTTAATGGAATTTTTCATACTATATGGAGTAAAAAATGAACTAAATATACTATTTAACTTATTTTAGTTTTTAAGTGCCAATGTCTTTATTATTTAGGTACACCACCTATTTTTTTAATGATGTTTAGAGATGAATGTGATATGCGAGCTTAATGGCCACACCAACTCCAAAATAAAATCAAATCAAATCAATTTAGTCACAATTTTTTTTTTTAATTTGACACAACCTCTAAAGTAGTGCCATGCTTTCTTTAACACCATCATTTTAATGTAGGGGTCTATTTGGTTAGCATGCAATGCTACCTCCTATTTTATCCTAAAATAAAATACAATAATTTAAATGTGAGATGGAGCACTAAATTGATCAAATCATTTATCAAGTGAGCATATCATACTACATGTTTCTCGATATTCTTCATCATCAAGTGTAGCATTTATGATAAGTGATAACATTGAGAAGAGGGATATTGGTAAGTGTAAGAAATGTTGAAGAATGTGTATATTAGTAACCTGGTGAAGAGGGCATGCAGCCGACACGTGTCATATTCCCATTGGGTGATCACAACTGTAATGGTGCAGCTACCCCCGTGAGAAAGATTAAATACTATAGCAAGTGCGCGGGCCATCACTTTACTTCTCTCCCTCTCTCCAAATATATACCCATAAATCATGTGTACACATTTTGTTACATGTACTGCCTTTCCCCTTTATTTTTCTTTAATTTTAGTCACATGCTGATAATAGTATTACGGTTTCATTTAGTTGGAGCGCTTTAAAATCTTTCACATATCAAGAAATAGACACAAAGTTGAAACAAACATGGCGCAGGATCACTAGCCTTTCTGGTTTGTTTCTTCATCATCATTTCTTCTATGTTTATTCTCTTTAAAATGTATGTTTACATGATCATGTAAATTTTTCAGTCGCCGGAAAATGGGGAAGAAAGGAGGCGGAGGCGGCTGGTTTTCGTCGGTGAAGAAAGTCTTCAAGCAGTCTCCCACCAAAGAATCCCCTGAAAAAAAGGTTAGTTTTTTGCTTGGAATGTTCATCACTCTCTTTCCTCTATATGTATGTGACAAAGTGACAAATTTTGTGATGAATGATGATCAGTTAGCATACTTTGATGAAACTTGTGTTTGTTAGTACATCATTTCTCCCACATTACCATCTTTGTGAAAGTGTTTATTAAATGCCATCAAATTCAAATCCTCCATTTTGGGATAGAGCAATCGGGATTATCTTCAGTAATCAAGAAGCTAATGTTAATTTTGGTTGTAATAATGTTATCATTAAAGATTAATGGTGTATCCAAATCCAATCATGTAAGAATGGTGACCACTTGTATGGTCCCAAATGAAGAAAAGGCCAAAACAAGAACACCATGGCCTCAACTCTCTCACATGTTGCTTTCCTTCCAACCAAGCCCCCCACTTTCATCATGTGCTCTGCTTGACTCACTTCTCACTCACAACCTATGCTTTTTCTATTGATAGATCTTGTAAAGTTTTGGAGTTTTGTTTGATCTTGATGTTGAGAGATGAAAATGCATATGTTAGTGCAAATCTTGACCCTTAATTAACATGAGACTGATCATGGAAGGTTTGTTCATGTTTCTTGATGATTTAGAAGGAAGAAGTGGAGAAATGGCACTATGAAGCTCCGGAGGAGGTGTCCCTCGAGAGTTCCCCCGGGTTCACCAACGGGGAGAGCATAGAGTCCTCCCCTGTGGGTGAGGATCCGAGCCATGCCATGGCTGTGGCCGCGGCCACAGCAGCCGCGGCTGAGGCAGCAGTGGCGGCCGC
Source organism: Salvia hispanica (assembly GCF_029641045.1). Taxonomy (NCBI): domain Eukaryota; kingdom Viridiplantae; phylum Streptophyta; class Magnoliopsida; order Lamiales; family Lamiaceae; genus Salvia; species Salvia hispanica. The sequence goes on from NC_142694.1 coordinate 7,248,532, forward strand.
ACAGGCGGCTGCCAAAGTGGTTAGGCTGGCTGGGTACGGCCGCCAGTCTAAGGAAGATAGGGCCGCAACGCGCATACAAGCCCACTACAGAGGATATCTGGTTAGTGAAGTGTGTGTTTGATGCATTTTGAATTGGGCCGTGTGGGCTTATAGTGGTGTCGATTTTTAGGCGAGGAGGGCTTTGCGCGCGCTCAAGGGGTTGGTGAGGCTGCAGGCTCTCGTTAGGGGTCACAACGTGCGGAAGCAGGCGCAAATGACCATGCGGTGCATGCAAGCGCTTGTGCGCGTGCAAGCACGCGTTCGTGCTCGTAGGCTCCAGCTCACCCACGCCAAGCTTCGGGGCAAGCTGGAGGAGGAGGAGAAGCAGAGGAAGAAGTTTGAGAGTGAAGAATGGGGTAGGAGTAGAATGAGAAATAGCCCTACAAGAAAATTGCATGAGTTTGAAGTCAAGAGGGACAGAGCTCTTGCCTATGCTCTAGCCTACAACCAGGTTCTAAAGATGTTTAACTTTAAAGATATTGGTCTCTAAAATCATAAATTTATTTGAATTATAGTATCTAATATTAAACTTATTGCTGTCAGCAACAAATGTTACATTCTGATATGAATGAGCACAATGTTGGGCATGAAAAGTCGCAGTGGGGTTGGAATTGGCTGGAGCGATGGATGGCGTCGCAACCCTACCACACCCGACAGGTGGTGGCGCGCGACGACATTTCTGAGAAAACGGTTGAAATGGACTTGGTTATGGGTCGACTAAGCGGAGACTGTATCGAATCAAGCCCCTATACACGAACACAAGCACGAACGCGAGGAGGGTGCATGGTGGACGTCCCTAGCTACATGGCCCCGACACAATCCGCGAAAGCAAAGGTACGGACTCAAGGGCCGACTAAACAGCCCAGCCAGCTGCCGGGAGTACAGTGGAATTCGTCTACAAAGAGAGTCAATGGATACGACTCGTCAAGTTCGGGTGGAGGGACAATTTATCAGGCTCAACGAAGCCCGAACCCCAAAGATCGCGGCACGGCTAAGTGGATGTGCAGCCCGGAGTCCAGCAGTGAGGATCGGGCATACTCATCGGGCTCGAGACATACTTTCGTGTGATATTATCCATATTAATAATGTTGGTATTCATCTTAATATCATGAGTCAAGACTGTTGTGTGATCAAGTCTATTAACTTATGATAAAACGTTGTGAAATAAATAATTTTGTGAACATCTCCACTAAAAAAAAATGTATATTTGTTCCGACGTTAATGGTCATGAGTTTCGAACCTAAACTTTGGGATTATTGCATCTAATATTGACCTACGTTTACCTATCTCGTTTTCTGCTCGTTTTCTGGTTACATGTATATTTTATTCTATTAATCTCAATTTTATTATGAGAAGTTGAGATTTGAGAACCAAATTTCGTGTTTGGAATTTGGATCGATCTAGTATTTGTTGAATCAAATAAATGAAGTATGATAAAACCATCACCAATTCATCATCATAAAATAGGAATTAATTTTTCAGAAAAATAGGTTCAATTTCAATATAGTGCGATTCATTTAGTTTTTATTTTAAAAAATTACTAGTAACATTAATAAAAAAAAATTATATCACTAGACCAGCATTTTGAGTATGACCGGTAGTGATATTTCCACTGTATTTATAATAGGGAGTAGTAGAAGATATTTTTATTCTTGGTCACACACTGCTGTCAATTTAAAGACTCATTTTTGCTCAAGATGATTCAAATATTTCATGTACATGGAAAATAGTTAAGCCATTCGATTAATGATTGGAATAAAGGTAAATATTTAAGCCATTCGATTAGTGATACGGAAGGAATCATCTTTCCAATCGGAATATCGATAATTATTCCTTTTAATGTTTCCTTATTAATTTAAATTATGATTAATATATAAATTATTTAAATTAACAATGGTTGACATCGAAATTAGGAGTAGTTCGTTTTTATATCGAAGATTCTGGAAATCAAACCCCTCGAAGACGATGTTCTTTTCATAAGCTTGAAATTGGATCGTGAAACAACAATACAGTGTCAGATGATCAATGAATTCAAATTAAATCAATAATTCAAAGGCATCTCTCTTTCAATCACAGAAAGTAGAACGAATTTGAGAGAGAGAAATATTGAACTTAAAATAATTTTAAGGCGTCCTTCAGAGAATTTCGAAAGAATCGATATCAATCACAAGATATTCAGTATTAGCATGGTTTAAATTCCATCACGAGGAACGCCAAAGAGGGACGAATTGAAACAAGAAAAAAGATGTAAAAAATTAGGGATCGAAATGCTCAGATAGATATGAGAAGTAATTATTTTCCCTGACCTTACACAAAGAAGGTCTCATAATGAGCTGGGATTAATCAATCTTATCATCACCGCAAAAACGCCAACCACCATTTTCACAAACACAAAACTGTAACAAATCACAAATTGAAATGGATGATTCCACGAAACAGAGGCTGTGAAATGCAGATAGTGAAGAATATGGGGTGGGGATTTAAATAGCGGGAAGAGTTAGGGTTCCTAATTTGCAATGCAGCAGATGGGCTTGAGTCTTCGGCCCATCTCATAATGTAATGTTTTTGGGCCATCTTTAGTATTCAATTAAACTTGCATTATTTCGATTGATAAATTATTAGATGAAATAAAAATTAACTCACACTAGATCTTACTAATTGATCAGTCAATTGAGTCCATTTCCAAGAAAAATAAGTCTTCCACTAAAGACTTACTCAATAAACAAGGTCATAAGTAAGATTCGGGCCTATTCCCAACCCGAGTTAGCATATTTGGCGAATTCCATACTAATTCGGACTTGACAATGATATCTCCATTTGTCGGAGACTGTTGGTGGCTGAAATTTGCATCAACTTGTGAAGATGTAAAACTCAAAAGATTATAGGACGAATTTAGCAAGTTGATACAACAAAATATATTTAAATAGCAAGTATAGATAGATAGACAGCGTGTAACTACCACAGCTTCAGTATCACGAGATGATCGCCAACATAACTTGACACGTGTCACACGTTAAATTTCACAGGCTTCCAAACGGCGCCGTTCCATCGCCCTCTCTCATGACACAGCTGTTTTTTTTCGCGCTTTCATCAGATCCTATGGCTACTTTGTGTGCGCTGTTCCCTCAACATTTCCCTTCATATTCACTTCTTCTTCAATTCCTTTCTTCTTGACTCGGCTACTCTCTTCTACGTTTCTCCTCCACCTCCCATGGAGGCGCTGCACATCGCCCCTGGGAGAAATCTCGCCGTAAAATTGGTTCAAAACAGCGGCGTTGATTGCTTTAGCGGTGTTAGGCAGGTGGGCTTTGCTTCTTTGTTATCTGGGAAGAGAAAAGATCGGTCCTTTTGTGTTAGAGCGAGATCGTATAAGGAAGAGGGTGAGATTGCGAGTAGGGGAAGCGGTAATGCCCAGAATAAGGAGAAGGAGCAGGGAATTTTTCTGGGAGCTGAGAGGGATGGGACTGGCTCTGTTGTTGGCTTTCACTTGATTCCTCACTCTGGTCAGAATTGGGAGAAAATCCTTCTTAGTTTTTCATCGGCGCAATTGAGTTCATATTGAATTATGTGTGTGTTTTTGTTCTAGAAGAGTATGGATGGGTTTATGACTTCGATTCATTGAAATGAATCTGCTGTTGAAACTTAGTGGGATTGGTCTAATGTCCCTCTTTCTTAAATATCCCTGTCGTTTTCTGTATAATGATGATGTAATGTCGCTCTCTCTTGCATGTGTGGTAGGCGAGAAAAACTCATCTTCAGTGAACTGCTGGTGGATATTATACTATTGGTTTAATGAGTTAAATATTAGTGTGATTACAGTTTCATGTTTCTCATAAATAAATAAACAGAGTGATTCCTTGGCTTGAATAAGACTTAGTTTTATGTATCATTGTTTCTCTTCCATTTTCTTCCATTTCTGGCTTTCCAGTGGAAAAAGGTTGTAATCATGCTGTAGTATTTGTGTCCTCGTTGTCAAGATCAAGAATAATTGAACAACGTTATAGGAAAATCTCGAATGAGATAGAAACTTGGGAAGTAAGAGCTGAAGTAGAGAGTGTAGTGTCTTGTTCTTTTAGGTTCTTTTAGGTTCTTTTTGTGGATTGAGCTGCATGAGTACTTTTTTCAGGGTATTTTAATTAGATGAAACTTTTCCGTGGAATATTATGGCAATCCAAGTTCTAAGGATAAGTATGTCCGATTGCAGCAGTCAGTGATGAAAGAATCTTGGAAACTCAAGAAGCTGAAGCGGATAAGCTGTTTGAAGAAATCAACACTAGTGATACTACTTCACCCACCACCACCTACAATGTGGTTTTTGTGACCTCTGAAGCAGCCCCATATTCGAAAACCGGAGGCTTGGGTGATGTTTGTGGCTCTTTACCGATAGCATTGGCTGCACGAGGTCACCGTGTAATGGTCGTCTCTCCTCGATATTTGGTTGGAGGCTTATCAGATAAAAAGTTTGCGAATGCTGTTGATATGGAAAGGCCGACCAAGATCCATTGCTTTGGTGGTGTGCAGGAGGTTGGATTCTTACATGAATACAGGGCTGGAGTTGATTGGGTAAATAGATTCAACTATCTTCTATTATTGAGTTGTATCTAAAGATATCCGTCTTTAACTTGCTCAATTGTATATCTTGTGCCATAACCAACATTGGCTTTTCATATATTAGGTCTTTGTCGACCACCCCTCATACCATCGACCTGGGACTCCATATGGTGATAGTTTTGGTGCTTTTGGTGATAATCAGGTAAGTGGCTGGTCTCATAGATATATAAATACGATCTGCACTCAAAAGTAATTGATGAGTCTGTGCATCTTATTAAGAATAGAGCATATGCCTTCATATTCATTTCCAGTATCAAGTTTATACTATCCGATAACAACAATACACTTTTTTTTATAATCTTTACCCTCTTTCGTGAACAGTTCCGGTTCACTTTGCTTTGTCACGCAGCTTGTGAGGCTCCCTTAGTGCTGCCGCTGGGAGGGTATACTTATGGAGAAAAATGTCTATTTATTGCAAATGACTGGCATGCTGGCCTAGTTCCTGTGTACGTGACCTTTACATCTTCTCTTTTATGAACAATTCATGGTTCCTTATTAAGGTCTTATAATTTTCGCCTTAAGCATAGCTACTACTACATGAGCAGATTAACAAGTACTAAATAGACTAAGAAAGGGTTTTCTTTCAACAGTACCATGTGATGATTAGTAATGTTTTTCTTTAACCATAATTTGCCTTCGAGTGGATGTAAATTGTGATTTCCATTTGTTCAATGATTTTAGGCTCTTAGCTGCAAAATATCGTCCACATGGTGTATACAAGGATGCACGGAGTATAATTGTGATTCATAATCTAGCCCATCAGGTGAGTTCAGTTTTTTGTCAGATAAGTTGGAGAGTTACAAAGGGACGTGGGTATTTTTACATACTACTGTAGTTCTTTTTTTGCATACTACTCCTTGTCTTTGTGCAAGTGTCTGTGTTAATATGTAATGATGTATAAAAACACGAGGAGGCATGTGGTCAAGCACAATGTATTTCATTAGAGAACCCACATGCTTCAACATAAACTGTAAACCTTTATTTGTTGCCTTGTTTGAAGAACAGTGATGACTGACGAGGTGTAAATGACATTGATTATCTTCATTTAGTAGTAACAATACACGATCTATCTATTTATTGTTCAGGGTGTGGAGCCAGCAGTCACGTATAAGAATCTGGGATTGCCTCCTGGGTGGTACAAGGCGCTAGAATGGGTTTTCCCAACTTGGGCGAGGACACATGCTCTCGACCCTGGCGAAGCAGTCAATGTTCTGAAATCTGCTATAGTCACTGCTGACAGGATAGTGACAGTAAGCCAGGTAATATTATGATACAAATCATGTGATATCGATCATATTGGGATGGGTAAGGCGTCAGTAGGCTATGGCGTTACAAAGAGTGGTATCAGTTTTCTTCGGTCACATTGACCCTAAACCAAGTCCTCAACTTTCACCGCCTTCCTGTTTTCTGGTAATTATCACATTTTATTATTCTCTTTTGTTTTTTCATGCAGGGTTACTCCTGGGAAATAACCACCCCCGAGGGTGGATATGGGTTGCAAGAGCTGTTAAGCAGTCGGAAATCAGTTTTGACAGGTATGTTGTGTCGATGATAATGACATGTCTGCATCAACAAATCAAGTCAGTTCTGCTCATAATAACATGCGACCCTGCAGGAATCACAAACGGGGTTGATACCAATGAATGGAATCCATCTATTGATCCACATCTTCCTTCTTTCTACTCGATTGATGACCTCTCTGGAAAGGTTATGATGCTCCCAAAATTGTTAATATTATTTCGACATCAATGTATGCCTATGACAGCTAGCTTAACTATCTGCTGCTGTTCATTCCAGGTTGAGTGTAAGGCTGCGCTACAAGCAGAACTCGGTCTTCCAATCCGACCCGATGTTCCTCTGGTGAGAATATAGTTCTCCCATGATTTAGTCAATACTAGGGTTACTTAAGCCTAAGTTTTTCTCAAAGTTTGATGTCTCCACAGATTGGGTTTATCGGGAGACTCGACTACCAGAAAGGTGTCGACATTCTTCTTTCAGCTGCCCCAGATCTTATGCACGATGATGTCCAACTTGTAAGACTGCTACTTCCTTGTTCGGTTGATATATCTGCAAATCGCTGTACGTGTATAAAGTTACTAAACTCTAGCTTGTTATACTATAGGTAATGCTCGGATCCGGAGAAAAACAATATGAAGACTGGATGAGGCAACTTGAATCCACTTATAAGGACAAGTATCGGGGTTGGGTTGGGTTCAACGTCCCGATCTCTCATAGGATTACAGCAGGGTAATTTGATGTTTAATCTAACTGATTGCCCTATGTGAGTAATTGTTTGTTGATATGAGTAGAGCTTTTGCAGCTGTGACATACTTGTGATGCCTTCAAGATTCGAGCCATGTGGGCTGAACCAGTTGTATGCAATGAGATATGGCACTGTTCCCGTTGTCCACTGCACCGGGGGACTTAGAGTGAGATCACCCACTGCGGTCTACGAGCGTTTTTTTCTCAGTTTATCGAATAAAGTGATTTGACACCTCACCTTTCTATTCATCAGGACACGGTTCAAACTTTTGATCCATATGCGAATGAAGGCACTGGTGAAGGTACCGGGTACGTGTCATTTCCATCGACATTTTCCGACTCAAACCATTTCAATTGCAAGATCTTTGTATGTCCTTAACTTGTGAAAATTCTTGGGCTTTGTCATAGGTGGGCATTTTCTCCTCTAACAAAAGAAAGTTTATTGACTGTAAGTTCTATCTCATGATCATACATGAACGGTCGCCCTGATACCGTATGATTTCTCATCTGTCATTTCGTCTCTACAGACCCTACGGATAGCAGTTTCGACGTTCATAGAGCACAAAGTTTCGTGGGAGGGACTAATGAAGCGTGGGATGGAGAAGAACATGTCGTGGGACAACGCTGCAGTTCAGTACGAGCAAGTCTTCGGCTGGGCCTTCATCGATCCTCCTTATGCTGGCTGACTCTGCAGGAACACAAAAAACGCAGCTTGCAGGCGGTAAAACTTGCACATTTTTGCTACACTACGCAATAAAAAAAATGGGGATTTCGTTGCTGATTCTGCTCAAAATTCTTTTGCTATTACGTCTGAGGATGGTCACACCATACATATAAAACATAGCAAATGTAGGAGCTCTCTAGCTCGTTCTTTCGAGTGTTGCGTCTCAATGTCAAACTTCCGACACGTGCTTGTGTTTGTGCTCGATAAGCTTAGTTCTGCTTGAAGCTAAGTCTCTAGAGATGGAAGATGTTGATGAAACAATGGATTGTCAATAGCAGGTGGTAATGTGATGAGAAGTATAACAAAGATAACTATTTACAAACCCTCACAATATACTCATTATTCAACAATATTTTGGGATGGTTTTTGTTCTTCTGATTTGAAATTTCTTGTTATGGTTACAAATCAAATTTTAGAGGAGGTGGTTTTGTTGTTTAGTTCAGCTAGATATTGAATAATGGGCATAGATTGGCAAGCATTAAATTAAAATTATTTAATAAATATTGAAAAAACTGATGATTGGTGATTTGGTGTTTTATGTCTCACGCTTTGATTGATTTTAGACATAATTGGATCATATGAATGTTTTCTAATAAGTGAATTTGTTCAATATTTGTTGCGATAACTTCACTAAATCTATAAAGTTCTATTTTTGGAAGACCAAATGTATTAGGCCTAGCCTTGTGACGGCGGTGACTCAGATTGCACTAATTGGGATTACACTAATCAGCACGTCCCAAAAAGATCAAAATTTTGTTGCAATTTTGCTATTTTTAAGTTTGAGTAAATATGATTTCATTTAACATTATCCCAAAAAAGAAAGATTATTAGGAAAGAGAGTGTAATGAAGATAAATAAATAAAGAAATAAATGTTGAATCTGTTTTTGGCCGGTGGAAAAGGAGTTGTCCATTTTGTACTTTTCCGACGGCTTAAGCCACCTCCTCCAAACCCTCAATTCTCCCTCAATTTCAATTCTTCCTCCGCAATTTCCCCCAATTTCGACCAACACTTGGATCTGGATTCCTTCCTTCTGTAAATATTTAGAAAGAAGAATTCGGAGAAAGGGGTACAAGGGTTTTGATCTCGTTTGTTCTCGAATTTCCCTTTTCCGGAGCTATGAATTCCGATCCAGCTCTGATCTACTATTGCTGCATTGCGAAAGGGACCTCCATATTAGCGGAATTCAACTCCAAGGATGCCGAGCTCGGCGCGATCGCGGTGAAATGCCTCGAGAAAACGCCCAAGCTCCACGCCACCTTCAGCCACACCGTCCGTTCGAAGACCTACGCCTTCATGATCGACGATCCCTTCTCGTATTTCGTGGTCTACGACGATAAATTGGAGAAATCTGAGGGTTTGGCGTTTCTGGGGAGCGTGAAGGATGCGTTCGTTAAGGATTTCAATGGTGTTAGCAAGTTGGACAGGTTGAGTTCTCATTGCTTCCAGGGCGAATTCAACCCTATTTTCCGGCAGCTGCTTGGCACGGCATTGTATCAAATGGATGGGATTGAGTCTCCAATGGGGCAGAGAATAGGGGGAAATGGGAGCTCTCATGGCGGCTCGGGCCCCATTCGTGGAAGGAGCAGGCTTGGTGGGGACAAAGGGTTTGTTAAGATGAAGAATGCTTTGCTTGAAGAATTCAAGATTGGTGGGAGAAATGGGGAGAAAGAGGTTAATGACAACAGTGTCAACGCCACAGCCATCTGTTCGAGCCCGGGGTTCAGCCCTACCTCGCATAAGAATAGAGGGCTCTACTCCGGGGAACTGAATTGCCATCAAAAGGCCAAGAAAGTTTGGAAGAAGCAAGTTTGGGTGATTCTTTCGCTCGATTTGATTGCGTGTGCAATCTTGTTTGTTGTCTGGTTGTGGGTCTGCAGAGGCTTGAAATGCATGGAGAGCTGAAATAGCTTGGTTTAATTACATTTGGCTGATTGCTTATACTTCTGCTTCAGCTGGTAATATACTAATATGTTGGCTGAGTTTCTTTATTGAAATGAAAATCATCCAAAGATGCTAGATATGCGCTATCTGGTTTCCCTTGTATATTTGTGTGCTTCAAACTCTTGTGTATACAAACTCGTCGTTTATAGGATTCCCTGTGTAGCAGCCTGTGTTATGGAGCTAATTTTCAATGTAGTGGATCAAACGCGTGATTAGTTGCTGAGCTCTATTGCTTTGTGAGTGGTGGTGTGCTTGCTTGAATCTTGGCCTCGTGTTTGATCAATTGCGTTGCTTGGACAAAATCAACATGAACTTGAATCTGTGTTGTTTTGCTCGGGTTGGTTGTGAGTCTTGTGACTGGGATGAAACACCAACTGAGTTGCAGGATCTGAGATTGTATTTGTGCTATTCGAGTCTTGTATAAATTGAGTTTTTCTGTTTGTTGGTTCATGGCGTGAGATGTTTTTGGATTGCGACTAACTGTTTCTGGCTCGTCTTGATCTTGTATCTGTATCGCGCCACAACTTTAAAGTATAAATGTGAGACTGGTAATTTCCATTGCTTTATCAGTTTCTGATCTATTGTAGTGAGATTACCTGCAATCTTCTTATGCTTATTGGATCCTCTGTTTCTCACCTGTGCCATTTCCTTCATTGTTACATACAGCGGTGAAGTACATTGGAATCTGGAAATAAACAAATTAGTCTTATGTTTAAGCTTTTCAATTTTCCATAAAATCAATTTCTTAGTAGTATTTGTCTCTATAGTTGAGAACTTAATAGAGATGATACGCAGATAAATTCAAAACCTAACTGATTGCATCTTGTCTCAGTATCATAAATTTATGGGGCAAGATGGGAGTTTCTCCAACACTCTATACTCATCAGATAAAGCTTACTATACATCACAATACAGTAATAATAATTAGACAAAACTGAAATTTGGAGAAGAAAAATTGTCACATATTGTACTAGTGGATTACATGGAGTCATGTAACATTAGTATCAGCCGCATGGAGTGAGCTTCTTATTGCCTGCCCCACGAGGGTTGTCGTCCTTCCAGTCATCCCAGGCCCTTGCCTTATCTTGGGCAGCATCATCATCCTCGTCATCTTCATCCTCACCTGGCTTTTGTAGCCTGTTATCTGTGTGCCATGATGTGTTGGCTTCTTCAATGAACTTCTTGGTATCTTCTTGCCACTTATTCATAATTTCCATCTCCTTTAACCCAGCTTCCTCTATACTCATGGTTGGTAATCTGTCAATTAAAATAACTTTCAGAGATCTCCTTCAAGGAACCACAGCAGTTTTCCATCTTTTTTATTGTCAGTTCAGATTTGTGATTACTAAGATACCTGTAGTGAGGCTGGAAAACTTTAGCTGCGATTCTCTCCCTCTCACTTGTTGGGTTTTTGGAGACAAGGCTTGAAGGTCCAAATAGCATCGGCTGATGCTTGTGTTCATGAGCCTGTGACACCGTCGCTCTACCCTCAATCACATCTTGAGCAAAAGTAGCACAGGTGATTGGAATTGCAGGTTTTGTAAATCGAGACCTTGTTGCTGCATCACGATGCCAGGCTTCTGCTTTTTCAGCACGCTCATCAAGAATGGACTGAGCAAGCTCATTATTCCCTTCCTGCGGAAGAGAGTAACCACAAAAGATAAGTTGCATTCAAATGTATTTCCTAATGCTTTTGCATATGCTACACAAAGATAACACAAGCAAATCTGCATGTAGCAGTTTGATGTTGTCATCTTTCTGGAAGAAATTAAGCTAACTAAAGAGGCAGAATTTATGAACACATTGCAAGGAACATGAGTTTGTATATGGATGCAATAAACTAATCCAACAGTTCTGAAATCTAGATCAATAACTGCAATTTCTCAAATCTAAAGTTGCTCCATTTTACAAGTTGATACCTTTGACTGTCTTTCCCTAACAGAAAGGAGCATCTCTTCTTCTCTCTTCAACATTTCCAGTAGATCAAACGCCTGTAACGAACAAGAACCAAAAATTGATTATTAACACTGGTGGGAAGTCTATGTCTACATAAAAAGTACCAAAAATTGATTATTAACACTGGAATTCCATACTAACCTTGCAGAGTGCCAAGGAGATGGTGGTCAGCCATGCCTGAGGAGAAAATCATTATATCAGGAAATATAAAGAAATGAGACAGAAGAAAGACAAGCAGAGACCAAAATACAGCAACAATATCCATGACACGTCTACAACCCTTGACTCAAACAGACCTCCCTCTCCTCTTCCCCATCATCGTCATCAAAATCCTCTTCGCCGGACTCAACGGGGGTAGATAATGCAGATGCCCTAGTTGAACGGCCCCGTCGTTCCTTCCGCTCCCTTATTTCAAGCAATTTTGATTCAGCAGCTTTCTGACGTTTAAAGCGTGCAATCTGAGTACCAAATATAGTTAGAAAGGCCACATTACTACCAGAGTGCCAACAGATAATCAATCCAGTTCAGTACAGTTATACATCATCACATTCTGTTAAAACAAGAATTAGTAGAATATCAGAAAAATCCTCCAGCTTTAAATTATTGAGCCATACACAGTAAATTGGTTCCTAAAGTAGTAAATATCTAAACCTACCTTCTGAGCTCTCTTATCAGCAAATGTTTTGCCCGTAGCTTCGACAAATGATTCTAGTTCTTCTTTTGGTACAAGCTCCATTGCCTCACAAAAGGAGAAAAATTCCTGATAGCAAGGCAAAGACAAATCCAACATTACAATATGAATAGCTTTACTGATCCACATCCAGATCAGAACAAAAACCAGAAACACAGAGAATCATTGGTTGTGATCTCACAAAAAATGAGTACCTTCAGCTTGGCCTGTGAAAGTTTTAGGATTTCAATCCTATCTTCCTCAGAAATTTTCTCAGTTAGCTCACCAAGATAATATGGAACCTGTATGAAAAAAAGTTATCAGCTTAACACATAAGAATGATTTATGATTGGTACTCCTAAATTAGCTTTCAGCTATCAGGTAGTAGTTCTCTCAAAAAAGAATGTGATGCTGACATTTTGGGTGTCAAATAACGAAATAATTATGTTAAATCATTAACAAGATACTTATTGATTAACATGCTGCAAAAAAACACTTACGAGAATATATTTGAGATTTGCAGTACTGATATCCTCTTTCGTCTCATTAAGCGAAAACAGCCCTAATTTCCCAATCATTTCCTCGCATTTCCTCAACAATTCGCAACCTTTCTTCACAGTATCCTGATCATCAAAAGTAACTCAATAAGCTCATCCAGATTGAGATCCAAAGCATGTGAATACAATCAACGGAAACCTGATCGACGGAAGAATCGGAGGCGGCTTGGTGTATTTTCCGAGCCTGCTCGAGAATTCGAGGAAGAGACAATTCGTCCATATTCAATTCCACCATCGGAAACCACAAATCAAAATCTAGAAGGCGCCTATGCCAATCGATTAAAAGTGGAGGTGCTAGTGAAACAGAAATCGTGCACCACCGGGGCGTATTTTAGTGACTAGCCCAGTAGCGTTTCGGCTAAGCCCATTTTTATGATTGGATTAAATGGCCCATTAAGGCCCTTTCATTTTAAAAGAATTACAGCCCATTTCATTTAAATCCAGATCCATTTTAAAAAAAAAATAAAATATCAGTAGAAACATAACATTATTTACTAGGAGTAGGAAATAAGTTCAACCTGATGTTGGAAATGGTCGCATTAAATGTACCTAAAAAAATTCAATATCGGCTGCATCGAATGGGACACAGATCAGTCCTTTGAATTGCTAAGGCACGTGGTAAGTTATATGATAGTGGTACCAACAATCGACTTCCAATTTATTGCATGGCCCGTCCCAACAATTCGAGGTGCTAATAATTATTTATATCATTACACAACAAAAAATAAATAAAATAAGATTCATATTTATAATTTGGATTATCAGTAAGCAAATTAATTATACAGACAAAATAATTGGTTGTTGCCAATATCTTGGGGTCAAGGATCGACTAGCACCCTTGCTTGTCACTCATGAAAGCCGAAAAATTTCATTAAATTTGGCTTCTAGTGTCACACCCCCCCTTCTTATTCACACCATTATTATACCTTTGCCCACGTTCACTGAGTGTAGAGTACGGATCAATCTCATATGTGGAGGTACGAAGCAACTCACCCACATGCATGTGGTGATTGTTGTTGTTGTGTTATTTCAAATAAATGAGATATCGTGTCGCTGATACACTTGTGTTATTTTTTGGCAAAAATCCTGTGATGCATAAGAGCATCTATAATTGCATACTCTATATTGAGCATAAACATCAGTGCTAGCGTGTTGTTATAGATGGGTGGGTACATTTGTGTTAGTCTATATTAATTTGTGGTATAATTTGTAACTTTTTTTTTTCTAAAATCATCTACAAATATTACATCCATTCATCCAATTTTTATAAGAAGTACTATTATTTTAGAATTTATTTATGTAACGTTTACTTATTTCAATTATGTGCTTTTCTTTTTCAATGAAAATTGTAGTACTACTATTTTTTGTTTATTCACAAATTAATTTAATTGAAAATTTAGGAATAAAAAAATAAAAAATCTGAAACTAATGCAATGCTCAATGTAGTAAGCCAATGCCGTTATCTCGAAACTGATATTAGTTGGACTATATTCCAATCAAATTTCCATCTCTAGAAAACAGGGTTCTATTAGGAATTAAACTACATAAGGAGGAAGAGAATAATCATAGCAATGATGAGAAAATATTCTTTGAGAATCAAAGACTTAATTTTCCTTGCATATATATTTCCATGTTGTGGGGTTGTAGAGAGAGATAGACAACCAAGCCAACCTGGATTGTGTCAGTACACATAAACTGTTTGATAAATTGCCAGAAAGATATAGCATTGTCTCGTACCTCAAAATTTTCGAGTGTCAGTTTTGACGCAACTACCAATAATATGGCCCATCTGGTTCGCCACATTCAGAAACATCAACTGAATCAGAGAATGTGAGGAAAAAACATGTTACTAAAAAATGGGTTTTATGGGCCAGCTCAGAAAACTAGAAAATCATAAGTGAATAATCAGTGTGTTTTTTCCTTTGATCCTTGCCACTTATACGCTGTTGTTCAACACTTTTTAACAGAATTTCAGAGCTCACACGTGGAGAAAGCCATGTTTTTGACGTTTTATCAGTGATTAATTTCTTCAGTTAGACCAATTCTACTGCTTGGTTTACTTGGAAAAGGAAATTGAGGGCTCTTGCTTTAGCTGAGAGATAGAAGAGAAGTGTGCTTGAAGAGAAAACTGCCTTAGTTCTTGTAAGTTATTTCTAGCTGATGATTCACACTTAGTTCAAATTGTGTTTTTGTTTTAAGAGGATATTTTGATTTCATTTTCTGCTTCCGGTATATCGTTTCTTGTGATGATTTTATGTTTAACTTGACTAGAAAGAGTTTCATGCTAGTACTTTATGTTTTTGTACGTTGTGCTCTCATCTTTAGGTGTGATTGAACTTTAATACTTGTGGTATGTTTGCCTGTGAATTCTTGAAATTTAACATTTGAAGAGGCTGATTCTTGTAATTCTTAAATGCTGATTGCGATACTTCATTGTTCAGAATTGGGCTGGTTTTGTAATTTTTGGGTGATGGTCTGATGATGGATGAGAAGGGGATGTCAGGTTCTATCACTGTTGTATCCGAGGATAGTATCGATTCGGTGTATCCAATGTTGTTTGGTGTTTCTTGTGCGTTGTTTGCTCTAAGACTGCTTCCACAGCCTGAATTATGTGATGATAAGTGGTCACTAGTTAGAACTAGAATGCTTCAAGGGAGTAGCCATCTCTTAGGATTACTGGTGTGGCGGGTTCAAAGGGACATGGAAAAAAGTAGAAAATCAGAGCTTCTTCAGAGGCTCGAGGATGCAGAGAAACAGGTTGAGGAATTGAAGAAGAGAAGAAGCGAAGACGCAAGAGCCAATGAGAGAGTTGTGAGAATAGTTGCCACTCGGGAGCAGAGCTGGTCCGACGAGAGAAAGAAGCTCAGGCAGCAAATTGGTGGCCTTATGAATGATTTGAGAGTTGTAAAGATGAAGAGTGAAAGATCAATTGCTGAACTGAATCAGAAATTGAAGGAAAATGAAGCTATTATGCATTTGAAGGACAAATCCATTGAGGAAGTCGAGCTCAAGAGAGTGGAAATTGATGGAAAAGTGAAGAAGGCTGAGAATATTGTAGAAGAGATGAGAGAGAACGCACAGCGTGAAGCTCAACGCCATGCTACTGAAACCTTAAAGCATAAAACGGCATTCATTGAGCTTGTATCTAGTCAGAGACAGCTTGAAGCAGAGATGAGTCGGGCTGTAAGGCAGGTTGAGGTAGCAAAGCAAGAGCTTGATTCAGCTTTAGATCAGAAAGAGCATGCTGTCTTGGTAGCCCGGAAACTTTCGATAGAGCTTGTTAAAATGCGTAAAGATTTGGACCAGAAAGATCAAATTTTGTCGGCTATGCTGAGAAAGTCTAAAGTATATATGACTGAGCTTTTAAAGGAAGTAAAATCATCTAAGGCAAACAGACAGCAATCCGATCTAGAAGCAGCACGACGGAAGGCAATATCTGAGTCTAAACATGATAGGCATTTACTAAGGAATATATTGTCCAAGCATATAAGTGTAAAGTCGGATATATTCTCGGGTGGAAAAGGAGGGCATTTAAAAGTTATGGCATCACTGGATGCTGGAAACCATAGAGCATCAGAGACTGATTATGGCAAGTTTGAGCAACCAGAAGCTATTGAGCCTATTAACGACCCATATTTGACTGGGCGAACTGATGAGCCACGTAAGATCTCTAAGCATGAAACTTGCTTTTTCAAAATACTTGTATTGAGCATATTAATGTCTCTTAGTTCTCTTGCGCCTATTGAATTTGTAACTAGTTCTTTTGTTTTTTGTAATTCATTTTGAAACTTTAGAGTCTCTAGCTGATGTTAAGCGCTTGGAGAACTGGGCCAACTTGGAAACAGTGAAATACGAATTTGCACTTCAGCAAAGGCATAACCTTGAAATAGATGCTTTTGTGGATCAACTGAGGCTCAAGGATGAAAGGTTGGAAGCTTTTCGTTGGCGTTTGTTGAGCATGGAAATGGAAGTGAAGAGGTTGCAGTCACACATTGAAGGGATCGATCATGAGATTACACAGCTGAGGAAGGAGAATATGAGGCTGGAAGCTCTACTGCTGGATCGCGAGACAGAATTACATGCATTGAAAGAGCAGCTACTGATGCAGTTCAATCCTCCAAACCTCCAGAAATTGAACTTTGAATCCACTCTACATGAGGCAGCCATGAACCATAATACGGTATGGTCGAGAGTCAAGGTCATCAAAAGGAAACCGGGGCAGGGAAGGCAAGACATGAAGGTTACAGCAGAAGAAATTCCTCAAGAAGTCGAGAATGAAAAGGTGCATGAAATTACGGTTGATGAGCAGCTAAAGGATATAGTTGCATCCCTGGATCCTAATCATGTTAGGCAGGGAAGAAGTGGTCCAGATGATGCAGCAAATGTGGAAACAACAACATCACTAGGTCAAGGATCAAGTAAGAAGAAAAACTCCACACTGAAATTGGATATTCATGCCCTTGGAGTCTCATACAAGATCAAGAGACTTAAGCAGCAATTTCTAATGCTCGAGAGGTTGATGGGGAAGCAAGAAAACAGCGAAAACAACAATGCGGATGTTGCAGCAAAGGGATTATATGCCCTTACTTCCCTCCTAAATAAGCAGGTTGATCGATACCAGTCCCTTCAGGGGAAAATTGATGATCTCTGTCAAAGAATGGTATGACTCACCTTATTATAAAATAATTGACCTAATTTTACTTATGTAATAACCCAAATCTAGATTTTAGTGTGCTCTGCTAAAAGAATTCTAAGCATACTACTCCTACAACATCAATTTGGTCACCTAAGCAAGTCAATGGTATTTTATTTTTGTAATGTGCAGGATGAGAAGAACCTGAATCTGAGCTGCAGAGGCTCTGCTATTGCTAGAACAGGCAATGAAACAAAGAGGCTGGAGCACTTTCTTGAAGAAACCTTCCAATTACAGAGGCATATAGTCGCGACAGGGCAAAAATTAGTGGAAGTTCAAGCTAAGATTGCCACTGGATTTCTTGATTTTGCAGAAAAGATTGATCAGCCTGAGAGCTTTGACATGAAGCGATTTGCTGATAGTATCATAACACTGTTCAGAGAAGTTCAGAGGGGCCTTGAAGTCCGAATATCTCGGATTATTGGGGATCTTGAGGGAACCCTGGCATGTGATGGTATCATGCATGTTAAAAAATAGCATGGAAACTTTTAATAATGAGAAGACGAGACCGTAGAATAGTTCCTTATGTCTCACTGTAGAGTTTCTAATGTAACCACACCATAGTCTACTCCTTTTCGGTTTCTAGGGGTTTATTCGTCTTTTCTGTTCAGTTATGGAAGTGAGTCCGCCAAACTTCACATGTGCATGAAGTTATTCTAATGAAATTATGTTTTACATACTTAGTGATCCTCGGACTAAACATTTTCAAAATAGTAATGTGCCAAGATAGGCACACTAATTGATTGGTGATTTGATTTGATTGACCATGGCTATTCAGTCCATGTTACTAAGGATGGTCAACTGTTTAGCTAGATTGTTTCTTGAATCAAGATAATATTTTTCGTTTTAATATATGTTTCATTTTTTCTTCTCTGTTGGTTCCTTCTCTTCCATGTCTTTCAGGGCAATGTAATCAAGCAAATGGAGAAGAAAAACTGTGTTCCTGCAATGGGTGGGCTTAGCTGCTATTTTATAGCTCTCGATCTACTTTTTTTCTACTCATTGGTGTAGCAACAAAGCATGCTCAATGAATTATGTCAAACAACATATATGTAGATTAGTTAGCATAAAGAAGACAAGAACATCTTCCTTGCAGCGATCAATAGCAGCCTTAGTTAATCGTAGATCAAAACCATATCCATGGTCTTGAGTTTTATATCACTCTTTTGCCACTGTTAGTTAGTTATGCATCAGAAGAGAGAAACTATGAGTGTGATGGAAAAATTATTGAATTGTTAGTTGGAAATGTCTCCTTAAATTGTAAATCTCTCGAGGCTTCTGAACTTTCTAGACCCCATGCCATTAGTTAAAGTCATCATCGCCAGCACCACATCTACCTAGTATAGCAGCTACTTAAAATGCATAAATACATGTGATTACCTCCAACAACTACTCATTTAACAAGTTTCCTGAAATAATCTTGCGTGTGTTTGTTTATTAAATCATTTCTTGAATCACTCATGTCATGTTAATTTTCAAGAACCTATATGAGTAAAATTACCTTCAACATGCATTTCCTTGCATCAACACCTGACAAAATATTTCCATCACCCATTAAAAATTTTACCATCTGAGGATCAGCAAAAACGATGCGATGATACGAAGGTACTGGCATTGATATGTTATGTATTCTTTTTACAGTCACTGCACCAGTAGGATGATACACACTATCAAATTGTGGCTGTAAACACCATCAAAATCCAAGTTAGATAAGGTAGTCTGCTACTCTTGGTATACATGTTTCCTCTTATCAACGACCTATATGGATCAATCATAACTGACTTGGCATTGAAGTAGAGTGTTGCAGGCTGTTAATAACTGGAACTGGGCTCCCTCCCTATCTCTAGGTAAACTCAAATGGCCAGGTAAGTAAAGTCTTGCTTTGAGGTCACTGCAAATGATATTTATCATAAATTAATGGCCTTGTGGAAAAAAAAAGCATGGTGTTTGTATGATGTGACATGCTTGACTTAGTTAAGAATGAACAGGGTGGTATGTGGATTGTATAGTGAATATGTGAATATACATTTATTCGTCTTATACATGCTTTTAGAGGGGCTTAATTCTCACCACATGCTGTCTTAGCATCAGGTCAGCACAACCAATGTTTGGGATGAAAAACTGACAAAAATATTGTATAAATATGTGGAGAAATTTCTTTGTGTTGTGTGAATGAGAAAAAATATCATCTTGATAAATGATACCACATGGAAAAAAAGTTGTATCAATAATATATATATTCGAGTGAAATGGTGTTCATCCAAATACAGATACTAAGAATAAAGGTGAAATTTGAATGTAGATTTTATTTTATTTTTTTGATAAATTTTCATGTTTGGTGTTTGAATGAGTCTCTAAATGTGTGTGTATTTATATATACTTAAGTACTTAATTAAGAATTCAAGAAACTTGAGTGAAAAAACTGAAAAGTAAAGGCAAAACCAGATGAGATTAGCAGGAACAATGAGTTGTTCAATGTAGATTGCTGTAGGCTGAGAAATATATACGACCAAAATTAATATAAATTCGGTAATATAGTACTACTAAATATAGTAAGAAATGTTCATCCATTCATACAAGTATACGTTTGTGGGTGTAGAAATGAGAAATAATTTAAGTGATTATCAACTGTGTTTTGCTTTTATTCCTAAAACACTAGCGAAAACGCTTTATGTATTTCCGAATTTTAGGTGCAATGTTTTATTAGTAATTAATGGCTAGTTTTGGTAGATTATGATTTAGGTGACAGTGGTCACAAAAGTCATCACATGTTGATAGTTAATAAGAGGAAAAAGCAGCATTCATATATGCAACCAGCATCCAATAAATTACGACATTTCTTAATTATAGTTTTTTACGTATAATGCTCATAATGTCACAAGGCTAAATGTTATATTATCAAATTAGATAATAATCATAAACAATAATGTACCCTCAATTCAATACAAGTTCAAACAAGGCCATAAGAAATGAGAATACAAGAGTATTGTGATGCATCAGTTTTGCCACTTGAACTAGTCCTTATCCCTATTACACTCTAATTTTTTGTATTACATGATAAACAAAAAACAATTCTTCTTTCACCTTTCATGTCTGGACGTTACTAATATCTTGAATTATAATCCAAATACATTATATACGTGCCACCCGAGTTTACTTTGCACATGTTAAAGGGCCATTATAGTCATTTAAGATCGCCAAGTAGTTGGACTAACTCACAATCCGTTACATGACTTACATCCTCCTCCCTTTACTCGCCAGATAATAGTTCGACCAAGGATCTTTCCCACATAAGTTACCATTAACACCTTTATCACCGATATAATCCTACTACATCTTGGACTCCCTCTCAAACAAAAATATTTGTCCTTTTTATTGGATTAGGCAAAAGGGTATTTAGTTACTCCATATTTTATGGTGTAGCATTAGAGTGCAGTACTCATGAAATGCAAAATTCGCAAAAATTAAAAAAAGGAAACTTAAGAACTTTAAATAAATAAAAAAAGGAATAAGAGTCATCACCATTGTAGCAATAATTAGAAGAAGAAAAAAAGAATATGGGTTTCAATTTTCAATTAACTTACATGAATTACAAGTGGGGCCCACCACCACCCCCATACTGCCATACATACACGAACGTTTGAGTGAGTGAATATATTATATATATAGTGAGTTTTATGTAACAATAGAATACAATAGCAAGATAGTGGGATGGGTTTAGGAGGATTGGATTACGAGGAGGCACGATCTACTCCGAAGCTGTGTCTGTCTAGGCTTCCATGCAAGCCAAAGCTCCCCATACAAATGCTAACGCCGCCGCTCCACCCCTCGCTTTCCATCCCTTTTCAATGGGAGGAGGCGCCCGGAAGGCCTAGGTTCTCAATTCCCGCCCATGTCGAGGCCTTGGACCTGCCTCCTAGATTGCTGCCCGAACTTACCATAATGCCCTCGCCCCCCGCCCTCTTCCACGGCCCATACGCCTCGCTTTTTGCATGCTGCGACTTCTCCTTCCGCAGATTTACTGCTTATTCTTGCGGCGCTTCCAGGAGGAGGAGGTGGAAGGAGGAGAAGGGTAGTTTCCACCTTTCGCAGACGCTGGGAGATTTTTTCATGCGTGACAAAAACAAAGTGCATAAGATGCCAAGAATCACAAGAGTTCGGAGCTTGTTCCATTTCTCCTGCACCCTCAATTCTAACTTGTGAGTCACCTTCACCATTTTACTCTCTTTTGTTGCCTTTAATTAAATTAGGGTTACGGAGTTTAGAAACTATTTTCAAGTATATTAGATAGAGAAATGTTATACTACTAGTTAGAAAACTATTTTTGATAAATGTTCATTTTATGGTCACCCATAACGACAATATATGTATTTGTTTTGAATTTAATGATTAAAAGATTGAAGTGGTGTTCATTTCTAAAGAGAAAAATATAATGCTCGAGATATGAAATGAACTTTGGAATAAATATGAGATAAATGTTTTGTGTCCGCTATAATATGAGCAAATAGGATAATATTAACTAAACTAATGTTATAAAATTATGTCTACAAGTACATTTATATATCGTTGCTTCTAACTTTCATGATCCAAGGCTTAATATGTTTGACTGTGATTCCTTTTACTATATCAAAGTAATGCTTGATAGAATGTATGGAGTGCTAAATTAATATACTTAGGTAACTAAGATTTGTATGCTACTAATATATATTTTCAAAATTTTATTTTATCAAGGGCTGCATTCGAATTTAATATAGTATCAAACGAAATATTGATGTGTCATAGTCAAGGATACAACTCGGAAAATCATAGCCCTACATTCCTATGCAATAATTTTGGAACGCAGGCGATTCCATTTCCTTTACTACTATGCTATCACTATAATTTTTGTAATACATTAAATTAAGTACACTTTGGTTAAAAATTATAACGATGATGTACTGTGAAATTATAGCTACATATGGTGTGGAACGAAATTACTGGATAGATTTCATTTTAAATATTTGACCAAATATGTAGTCATATATTACATCATTCTATTATCGCCATCTTTTGTTATAGTAGAATGTATATGTTGCAAAATTATCACAATGTCGATTGAGCCTGGATCTAGTTTGAGTTTCTAAACTTAGTTTATCTTAGTATAACTTAAAAGAAGGATTATGACGTAATTAATTAATTCATTCATTCAGTTAGATATTATTGGGTCCCATGCATGTAACGACAATACATTTTAACTTACTGTAGTAATGGTAATTCAAATTAGTTTGACTTTTTGATAGTGGTAGGTCTCAATTATTTAATATAGCATTGAAAGTTGATAAATCGAGGTCTCAAATTTGATTGTTTTAAGATCTTTTTTTCGTTTTCTTTTTTTTTTTCTGAAAGGGGTGGTCTGAGCACCATTTGACATTT
Organism: Salvia hispanica; assembly: GCF_029641045.1. Taxonomy (NCBI): domain Eukaryota; kingdom Viridiplantae; phylum Streptophyta; class Magnoliopsida; order Lamiales; family Lamiaceae; genus Salvia; species Salvia hispanica. The sequence goes on from NC_142694.1 coordinate 7,271,399, forward strand.
GTTCTAGGAAATAAGAACAAAAACTATAGAGTTGATTAAACCAAGACGATTGATACTTATTTAACTATTATAAAATTAAATATATATGATTTACATGCATGTGTAAGTGCAAGTGTTTAATCTCGTTGCAATTTGACATTAGTGTCACATTTTTTGTGCACATTAATATATATGATTTGCATGTGTAAGTGCAAGTGTTTTATATAAGATTCACAAAATCAGATTAATTAGCATGTGTATACATATACTTGTTTCAGGTTAGACATTTATGCACGCTTTAAGCAGGCGATTCCATGGCGGCGTAGAAGATGAAATTCCTCGCAGACCATTCATTATTATTGTTATTATTTTTTGGCATTTTAATTTTGTATCTCCTTATTTTATCTCATGCATGTACGAAATACTACATGCGTGACATGCTTTGACAAACAAATGTTTTTAAAGAAACCCAAACCACTTTATATATAATCCTTCAAAATCGAAGTCTTGGATTAAGGAGAAAGCCCCAATTTCATTTATCAAATTCAATGCTGGGCCTTTTTCACGGCCCAATAAAACTTTATTGGACTCTTATCCATGTGGATAGAGACCTAGTAGCTAAGCTCCAAATTAGGAAACGGACTGCATTGAATTCAAACACAAATAATGAAGAAAACGATAAAAATGATGTAAAAAAAAAGTCCACTCAAATTTGCGATTATCTGATGGGTCCCACCCGCCATTCACGGCGGTGGTGATGGAACTAATTTAAGTTAGACCGAGGCACTCCCAAAAAGGCTTAATTAAACTAAGCACATTACTAATCATGACTTCAAACACTTTATGTTCACATCTACACATAATAAAGCTAAGCTCTATCACTCCTTATAGGGTCCACAATATATGACTCTTTTTCTTTACAACAATAATTATAAACATAATACGGTCTTTTTTTTGGAGCAATTTCACCAGTTTGATGGAAGCTTACTTCATTGAAAGGGTAAACATTCAAATCAAAATTGATTGATGAATTTTCAAACTGAATAGATTAATCTTCAAAATGTTTGAAATTGCAACTTGAATCATCGCCAAAATTGATTGATGAATTTGGAACTTATGTGTTTCAGATTAAATTCATATCCATTGAAAAAATCGCTGCAGGTGTTGGAAGTTCGCATAGGTGCAAAGCTGATACGACAAGCATCCATCACTGATAATTAATGGTGAACAAAGAATGAAAATGAACCTCAACCTACCTAACTACTAGGGTGAAATTATGACACACACACCAATACACACTATGTTAAGTTTAGTCGGTATCTCAATATTCAAATTTGCCACGTTGCACGTGTCACAAAGAGTCACATAGACATTATGGATTTTATCTCAAAATTCAAATTTATTTATAGTATGTTCATACAATTTCTTTATAGCAAGCGTACTTTTCTACCTATCCATCTATTTTTGTTGGTGACATAACGTTTATGAGTATCGAAACTCATTGCATTAATCACACAACTTTCTCCCAACATCAATCTTTGAGTACCAAAATTTATGGCAAAGTTCAACTTTTATTTGTAACAAGCAATTGGGTCGTTGAGAAGCATCAAATAATCAAATATTGATTTAACTGCACGATACTTTTCGGTAAAGAGAGTACTCATTTTTAATCGAGGAATTTGTTACCATGATTTTTAAATATTTTTTATACGATGTACTATAGTATTTAATTACATTTATTATACTATAAGATCAGGAAGCTATGATAACTAGTTAGACATAATATTAAATCCCATAATGCAATTAATGTTTACATCCTAGATTAGAGCATCCGCAGCGGTGCTCATAGAGCTGTTCGTCCGTCCGCGCCGCTGGACAGAGCTCATCCGTCCGTGCCAGTGGCACGGCGCTGCTCTTAGCTAAGAGCACGTCCGTGCCGCTGAGCAGCCCTACGCGGCACGCTCTGATTGGCCAACGGCATAGCCGTTGGAAAATTCGTTTTTTTATTTTTTTTATTTTTAAAATTTGAAATTTATTTAAAAAAATATTTTTAAATAAAAAAAATATTTTCCCACTTCCCAAAAAAATATATCCGTTTTCTACCCACTTTTAATTTATTTTTCAATTTTTTTCCCCAAAATTCACATTTTCATCTATAAATACCCCCACTTCAACACAAAAAAAAAATCACATTCTCATCTATTCTATCATCATTCATCTACATTCTCTCATCTTTTTTCCTCATACTCTCTCATCTAAATTCCCACCACACTACACAATATCCGGCTCCGGCGATCTCCCTTCCGGCAATCACGGTTGGAACCACGATTGGTTCGACTCTGAGGCCGGATATAGTCTGGAAACCCAATTTACGGCCCCTCCTCAAACCCAAGGTTAGCAAGCTCCGGGTGGCTACCGTCCTTACCCGGTGCACGACCTAAACGCCCCCGGGTTCGGGTGGGCACCCGAACCCGGATCGGGAGGGAGCAGCAGCTCTACTCCTACTCCTCCTATTCGTGGCACCCGCACCCAGTACACTCCGGGTGAGATGATGGCGATGTTCAAAGCCTACTTGGCAGTCTCCGAAGATCCGGACGTCGGCACGAACCAAACCGGGGAAACTTATTGGTGGCGCATCACTCGCCTCTACAATGAAACCCGGCCGGCGGGAACCATCTATCGCAATGATAGTATGGTTCACAATTGCGTCTACAGACGCAACGAGGCAATCGGGAAGTTCCAGGGGATTTACCTCCAGGAAGAGCAGTCGGCGGGGAGAGGCACGAACGAGCTCGACATCATCACTGCCGCATTGGCGACCTACCAACGGGAGGAGTTCAAACCGTTCAAGTACCTCGATTGTTGGCAGGAAGGGCGCCTACATCCGAAGTATAGGGGCGGCATAGTAGCATCCTCCTCCAGCTCCTCCAGCAAACGGTCCAAGTCGGTAGCCCTATCCGACGGCGCCTCCGATGATGTGGCTACCCAGCTTGCTGGAGCTAACTTGGGTAGCCCCGACGCTGGCCCGAGCAGTTCCCGCCCGCAAGGAAGGAAGAAGGCGGCGGCCAACCGCCCCCTGCCGTCGCGCCTCGACTCCATCCGCCCCCGCCGCCCCCGCTCCCTTTGTGCCTCCTCCACCCCCGAACAACACGTTGTGGGCCATCTTGAGTCAACTCTATATGAACGATACGTCTCAGATGACTCCGGATCAACTTGCAACACATGAGCAAATGATCCGGGGTCTCAAGAGGCAATTGGGGTTAGAGGACTAGTCTTCCATGTGTGTAAAATTTTTAATTTGTAGGATTTTAATTATGTATTTTTTTTATTTTTTAGGATTTTAATTATGTATTTTTATTTTTTAGTATTTTAATTATGTAATTTTTATTTTTTAGGATTTTAATTATGTAATTTTTATTTTTTAATGTATTTTTATAATGTAGAAATATTTTTAATAATTGGAGTATTTCAATTGAATAATAGAATGGTGGGACCCTTAAATTTGTCCTTAGCTAAGAGCACGGATGTGGGTGTTGTGCTTTTAGCTAAGAACAAATAGTAAAAGTGGGTCCGGGCCCACCTTAATGCTCTTAGCTAAGAGCACGGATGGGGATGCTCTTAGAAGCTCAATCAACACTTGACAACCTAGAAATTGAAGTGATGCCAAGGGTCATGCACACTCTACCCATTAAATATGAAATCATATTATGTTGGTAGCTCACTCCGGTCCAACTCTTACTTGATTCAACTAAAAAGAATAAATCCAGTTTCTAATAACAATAATTTTCAGATGAATAACTCCGTATTTTAGTTTTTAGATGCTGGATGCATAAATATGAAGAACAATGAATATTTCCTTTCACTAGAGAAAAACTTAACTTGAATATTTGATTTTATAAAACAAATAAATGCATACAAGATTACACTTTTAATACCCACACTATTGACCTCTTTACAATAGTGTTATGATCTTAATGAAATGGTAACAAGTAAATACCTAAATTATTAAACTTCTAATTACATGACACACAATAGTGCGTTATACGTTAAAGCATATTTATTTTTTTCATAAATATATGTATAAAGAGAAAAAAATATGCAATTTGGTGGTCCATTTTTTATTCCCTATTTTTCATGGCATTATCGCATTAAATAAATTAACAAAATAAATACACGAGATAGTAGTGAGTGGTGACCCACGAAACAGAACAATGGTTGAATAAAGAGTTAGTGTGACTTCAAAAGGAGCTTCAAAATTTGAAATCCCAAACGTCAATTGCTGCAATTCCAATCATATATAGCAACGTGCTAACCTCAACTCCCTAACTACCTTCATTCTTCCTCTGTATTTCACTCCGTTTTCCAATTTTATAAAAATTTAAAATGAAATTAAAGATGTCATTTTTATTAGAGTCAAAATCTTTGCACCAAACAACTATAGCGACTTCGATGTTTATTGGGTTTGGGCCTATCGTTTTCCTGTTGTCTGCTTTTGCCTTTCTTCAAAGCCACACTCTATGATCAACGTTGAACGACAAACTGATTGTGGTGGGTCGTTTCTCACTTTTGCATCTTCTTCACTGTTGTAGTTGTAGACACCACTTCTTCTTTGCGCGTTCGCTGTTTGTTGAATTGCCTCACCGAGACTTCACAATTGTGGGAGGTGACTTCTTCATTCTCTGGCTCTATTGCTTTAGCTAAATGCTTCTTGTTTTCTATCTGTTGCTCACATAATGCTCATGAGTTTTGGAGAAATTGGAATTGTTGTGCAAAATGTGAATCTTGTTTCTACTTCTTCTTTCCTGAAAGTGATAAAAAAAAGTAGGCATTTGTAAGGTATTGATTGTAATCTAATGAATTGTGGTCTGACAATGAATAAAAGGACTGTGGACTGTTATCTCGAGAATTTCAAGATTGGCTTGTTAGGAATTTTAGTTCTTTTTTAAGTTATTGAATCCATTATCATTGGAAAAAGAATTACCGTGGCCCATTTTCTTTAATTTATTGTTTTTGCCCTGCTAATCTGTTGGTTTTGTCTCTTGATTTTGTTTGCTTCTTTTCAAGATTGAGATGGGATTCTGGCTGTCCGTAGCAGTTTCACATATAAAAGGGGGAAAGCATTGTAATGCTGCTTTTTTCAATTGTTTTATTTTTCTTTTTCATATATCTGGAGCCCAGCCCAGAGACCTCTCTCTCTCTAGAGAAGGAGACAACTTTCATCTTTAAGTTAGTTCTTGCAGAGACAATGTGTTTGATATTCTCAGTAATGCTGCTAGCTATTTGTGATGCTTACACAATTAAAAAAACTGTAATTTCTTTTTGCGGTTTCAAGATTCTTGATATTTGCTCTATTGGTGCAAATGGTTGTTGCAGGATAGGGACTTTGTGTCTACTATTTTAGCCACTCCTTCATGGAGACGATGACGGCTGCTGCCTCCATGAAGTTTCCCCGTGAGCCGGCTAATTATGATGAGATTTCTATGCAGCAGAGCATGCTCTTCTCTGATAGTTTAAAGGTACTTTATTCCTCCATATAATAATCTGTTTGGTGTTGCATATCAGCATTTTTAATTTCCTTAGACGTCATTTTAAATTTTGAATCATTACTTGCTCATCTTCGCCTTAAACTAGCGATTGTCTGAGGAGAAACAGGCAACGAGGGAAGATAAAAAGGAAGTAATTATGTAAACCAACTTTATTGAATGATGCAGTGAGTGCTGGAGGAGAATTATTGTGATTTTTCTTGTGGAAGAACATCTCTTCTTAGTTAGGCATGATTTGTTTGAACTTGGATTCCTTATACACATTTATTTCTTGTCCTTTTTGGTCGGGGGAAGGTGGCAGGCAGCGCAAGATATTACTTTGTAAATAGTACAGCTCTCTAGTTAGTACAATCTCATTCCTATACTGAATAAGAGCCCTGTTTTGGATCGTCATCTTGCTGCTGTACAGTCTTGATATGCTTTTTCATAGAGTAATGCTTTATTTCTTCAGGATTTGAAGAATCTTAGGAAACAACTCTATTCAGCAGCAGAATACTTTGAGTTGTCTTACACCAACGACAACCAAAAGCATGTGTGAGTTGCTTATGGCTGTTGAATTGCTACATTTCGCCTGTTCCCTGCCGATTCATCACTGTAGGTTTATTATCCCATTTTAATATATCTGAACGCGCAGAGTGGTGAATACATTGAAAGATTATGCCATTAAAGCTCTTGTCAACACCGTGGACCATTTGGGTTCTGTGACCTTTAAGGTCAACGATCTGTTGGATGAGAACATTACTGAAGTTTCAGGAACTGAACTTCGCATATCTTGCCTTGAGCAGGTATAGTTTGGTTAAATCTTTGATATAAATGATCATAGCATGCCTATACCATTTGAACCAATGGGTGAAGCAGAACATTCAAGATGTTTCATCAACTGATTCATGACGGGTTTTAGCCGTTGTTCTTTCTGGAAGCAAGTGCTTTATTGTGTTTCTATGTGATTTAGAGACTGCGGACATGCCATGATTACATCAACCGTGAAGGTCTCTCTCAGCAGTCTTTGGTGATAAACACTCCCAATTACCACAAACGATACATCTTGCCAGGTCTCTCTCTCTCTCTATTTATATATACAGGCAATCATAGTATAGACCATATATGGTTTCTAAACAAAAATTTCTCCGACCTTTATCTTCAGTGGGAGAGACTATGAATGGAGGTTTACGCACGAAATCAAAGTATCAAGGTTGCAGCATAGACAAAGGAGACGAGTGGCATCAATTTAGGAGTGGTAAAATGTCTATAATATCATTTTGATGCTTATGTGAGCTCTGATACCATGTGTTGATCTCACGAGCAAGTTACCTTGCAGCTATTCGAGCTACAATACAGGAGGCTCCACCATCAATAGCCAGGTGAGGTTTCTCCCAACTAAATCTACATGCTTGTATTCCAAAGCTACTAGTCATAAAACATGCTTAGGCAAATGTCTTGCAGTAAAGGGCGCTCCTCCTCACCTACTCCTAGACTCGTGCAGCATCCAGGAAACTTCGCCTTCTCCAAAAGCATGCCTAAGAAAGATCTAGGTTCGTTCCTCAATTAAAAAACTATTCTTCTTGCTTTTTGCCAACTGAAATGAGCTCAATCATTGTGATGTTTTTCTCGACGTATCAGAAAGAAGAACAGTGTCACCTCACCGGTTTCCACTTCTACGTTCGGGCTCCCTATCTAGTAAGCCCACAACTCCAAAGAGCTCACGCCCAACCACCCCAAATCAGAGCCGGCCGACCACCCCAAATCTATCTTCAGGAAGACAACCGGTATGTGACATGATACTTTTTTTCTGGTTAGCTGTCACCCAAAGCAAATGCCCCCCCTGATGTATAGGTTGATTGAATTTGGCACAGTTTATTTCTGACCCTCGGAAATCGGCTTCGATGCGGATACGTGTTGGGAAAGAGAGCCCAAAGGAGTTCGAGCAGATTCCCAGCAAAAGCAAACGGTTGCTCAAAGCGTTGCTCAGTCGACGCAAGTCAAAGAAAGATGATACGTTATATACTTATTTGGATGAATACTAATGAAAAAGAGTTGAAAATAGTTGTTTGTACCATCTTGCTTTCCCCTTTAGTATTCATTTCTATACCTCATTTATGGTAAGTGTAATTGTCAGAGAAACATATTCATTAATATGAGTTAATGCCCATGTTACAAGATCTATACATTTACTGCTGCACAAGTAATCGTAGAATTGGAGTATAATAGACTGAGATTGCAATATGCCAACAAAAATATCTAATGAACTTGGAGAAGTAAAGTTAACACCATTTCCCTATTAAATTAATAAAACTGGCCTACTAAAGCTACTCAAGAATTGTCAATGTCCAAAAGGACCAAACAGCCATATCATCTCAAATTTTGATCAAATTCATTTGATGATAATTATACAGAGTATCATGAGAGACACAACAAAGCTGTTCAAAATTACACTGGTTCAGTAATTATACACTTCTCAAAATGTCGCTACATCAATCCCTGACCAAATTCTTCAATTGTCTTGGTGGCAAGTGTAAGAACATCGACAAAAGCACTATACGATGCACGAAGGAATCTCGCTTCGACGGCCTCAAAATTCCTGCAAATCATCAAGATCAAGAAAGAAAAACTTTAACAAACAAACACCTGAGAGAGTAAATGATGCTGAAAATTTTGATTCGGTCTTGTTCCTAGTATGCTCTCTACTACTCCTACTTGATATGAAGCAAGAACCCTAGCTCAAATGCCATAGATGTAAAATGCTTATCAAGCAAGTTATTTTCCTCTATTACAAGTACGTGATACTTACACAGAAAGTTTCCCGTTGGATACTGACATATGCCTTTTCACCTTATCCGGTTGCAACTGTAAATCACAAGCAAAATACAATCTCAGATGAAAAAGAATCAACAGAACAGAAGCCACATATAGCACACAACGTACCTCCTTGTCAACGGCTAGAGCAGCATATACCATGTGAGCAACTTCTTCAGACGCATAATCTACTTCCAAGTTGCTGCAAGCAACATCATAGAAAACAAAATATAAGTGTGAATTTGCTTACTAAACAACAGATACAACATACAAAACTGGACAACCACTTTCTTCCGATCCAATATAGAAACCGGAAAAAACATTTTGTACGAACATGAAAGAACTTACTGCTTGACAATGTATGACTGCTTGACATTAGAGTTTATAACACAAGATTCCAACTTTCACCCTCTCATCAAAGACTTGGAAACAATCAATCTAATTCAGACAACCAATTTTCTTTAGAGGCACACTTGGGTGCATCCACATTAATTAAATCCTAGTTGTGAATTTGTGATTAATAAACCCTAATTGGGATATACACAAGTTTTTGCCTTTTCTTTTGTTATTCAGATGAATTCAAAGATAATAGTCCTAGTATAAAGAACACTGTTTATCTTTCTTCACAAAATTCCATAGCACTATTTACATACAAAGTAGTAGGATTATTTACAACTCCGGCAATTTCCATAGCAGAAAACAAAACATAATTAATCAGATCAAAATAATTCATTAAAAAATGCACCTAAAAAAGATAAATTGTTGGAAATATGAAAATATGAAAGCAATTGTAATCCATAAACTGAGAGAGGGAGGATGAAAATACCATCTGAAATCCCATTTGGTGGGAGCTCCGGTAGTGACATCAGCAGCTAAGGTCGCCATGCTTTTGTTTGTGGAATTCAAAAACAGCGAAGTAAAACGACTGAAGAAGAGAAGAGACACAAACGGTTTAGGGCAACAACTGTCGGGCGGTTCGGTTTAAAACCATTAAACCGGGTTGACCCTTTTTATGTTTTTCTAGTACTATGAATTTGAAAAACATTTACTAATCTACTTTACAATATCTACATATACAAAATATTTCAATACTATTTTAAATGTGTAAAAAAAATATTAAATTTACATGAACTATATAAAAAAGGTTTTTTTTAGAATAAAATTCTATTTCTTCTACTATTCTACTGATATTAGATGAAAAAAACAATGTTAAATAATTTAAAAGAATGTATTAATTTGAAACAGTACTAATGAAACTTTTTATATAGATCATGTAAACTTAAAAAATGTTGTAGCACTTTAAAATATTAATAAAATATTTTGCTTATGGGGTGTAATTTCCCCAAAATGAATGCATCTCATGTGTATTTCTGAAATTTAAGTCAATATATGGTTCATTTTCCTAATAATCAAATAGGCAGAAAATGATTTCATAACAATCAAGCCAGCATATTCTGAAAAATATTCCTATGTTTTAAACTTAATATTTTAATAGCTGACGTTTAAATATTATCACAAAAATGGTTTAGAAGAAACATTCTTACTGCACCCCTAACAATAGTAAATTGGTTTGAAAAATTAAGATAAGGATTTAGTTTTATGAGTGGAGTATTTAGTTAGTGGATTAAGCCAATTATTTCATCTATGTTAAGAATACGGAGGGGATTGCGAAATAGCACAACAGACCATGGTGTTACACACACCTGAATAATATAATTAAATAAAAAATATAAAGAATACTGTCGGCTTATGAATTTTCATCCTTATCAAGCTTAATTTCGAATAATCTCATAGTATAAATTAAATCTTGGATAATTTCATATCAATTTAATAGTACTGCGTATTTGAAGGAATCCCGCGGGCTAGCTTGTTTGGCTGAAATTGGTTTTGGGCAAAGAAAGCATATAAGAATATTCTTGTCGTATATTACTCCTATAAATATGTCCACAAACAAAAACACACACATGTATTCTCGCTCACCAATCTTCTCCACCTCTCATCCTTGGTGATTTCAGCTCAGCCGCAGCGCCTCCGCCACCGGCATCCTCAACACGGCGGCTACTGCAGCTGTCTAGGATGCTTAAAATATACTCCATGTAAGTCTACTCTCTGTATATTGTATATGTATTTTTCTTTTACTGATAGTGGTGATTCTTTTACGATATTATTTGATGTATATGTGTGTCTATATTTATTACCTGGTAGTATTAGTGTACTGTTTATATGTATATTTGTGAGCAATTTTTCGAACCCAAAATGGCACTACATACCCTATGTGTATATATATAGAGAGAGAGCTAATTCCATATAATCACTTCTCATTGCTCAATATGTTGTATCACAATTTACATTGTATCTGTATAGTCCACACGGGAAGGAAAAAAGGTGTCATCTTTATTTGAATGAACAGAAAGTTGTGTAGATATTAGCACTTGATCTTGATTCTTGATAGAGCACAAGTTCCTTGGCATTCAACCCTCGTTGTATATAAATCATCTGTGTCCGGATTGACAATATGTAGACGATAGTAAATGAAGAAAAATCGAATCCCTGCGTGTAAAGAACATGTAAATGCTTAAAATTTGCAGCTACTGCATGAACTAAGGCATAGCAGGGAGAATAGGATTACCAGTAGGGAAAGGCCCCGTCCTGTGTTAGTTAGTAAGTGCTGCTGGTTCTACCTTGACTGGCTTAAGCCTCATCATGCCTCTTCGTAAATGCTGAAAGGCTAGTACAAAGAGCCCAAAAAAGTACAGCATGAATATGTGTAGCTTCTCTACGCGTTCAATAATGAAAGACGAACTGATTGCTCTCCATGCTGTTATCTGAGAAGCTTTGCACACTGAACAAAAGAGCAGATTAGTCATACATAGGTAAACGTGCCAGGCTGCTCGATTTCAGGAAGCATAGTCAAGTCAATAACCAAGAATGAACTTGTTCCTTGTGTTTTGATTTGGAAAGATTGTCATGACAAAACAGAGGCAATACACCAATAGGCAAAAATCAAACTTTTGCTCTTAAATGGAATAAATGAAATGACCAGATACCCACATCATTTCTAGGCCTTGGTCATGGGTAGTACAATTGAGCCTTGTAAATATACACTGAACTGACTCACAGAAAGATTTCCTAAGCTATACATGTTTTCTCTTACTAAATCCTACGTTAACAAGGCGTCACTTTAATGCCTTGGAAACCATGAAAGCTCCTGAAAGAAGGTAGTGAACTTGTTGCATGGTGGGTCTGATTATATGGGTTGGGTGGTCTCTAGGAGATCTAGACTAGTAATACGAGATGAAGAATTTGCATATAAGTAGCACCCACCACTGCTTTTAGTGGACAAATTTGTCCATTCGTATGAACTCGCCCTATTTTGTGAAGCCTTGATCAACTCTAGAAGAGCTTTATTTACCTGCAGTTTGAGGGATGAAATACCATGTAAGCCTCAAGTTTGGGATTTCTGGTCAATGTCATACTCAATTGCGAATAAATTCCGATGATATTGCACATGATTTTCATGTAGTATGTTTCTCTGTTTACAACAAGACAATTTCATTTCAAGGTTTCCTTTCGTCATCAGTTACGAGGTCAATCACAAGTTCAGAGTTAGAAGGTTGTTAGCTGATCTATAACTTATGAACAAAAAATGGCCCTTCAGTTAAATGCATACTGGCAAGCCATTAATTAGCCTGTACAAAATCACACTTAATCTGCCCTCCAGTATATGTTCAACAGAATCCACAAACATTTTAAGAAAAAATATTTGGGTGCGATCATGAAGCATTAAGTAATTCCTCTATTTGTTTTCTTTATTCTGTAAAATATGTTACACCAATTTGTTTTTCCATTAAGATATACTGAAAATAGTTTTCCCTTGTAACATTCTTCACCATTTTCTAATGTATTCTCGAGACAATTGTGAGAAAAATGGATGATTTGTGCATCATTACAACACATTTTCCTCTAACCTTTCTAGGAACTTAATTTCTGAGTAGTGCATATTATCTGAGCCTTGTTGACCAGCGAGGGTAATGTCATATGAAATTATAACATGAGAACATCTGATCTTGCTTTCCTTTGTGTTGAAGCTAATTCTAGAAAGATAATGTTACTTTTAACTTCAGGTTATGTAATTACCAGTTTGCTTCCATATGTTAGCTGTTTCAGTTATTATTTCATTATTTGTCATACTAACATATAGAATAGTACCTCCTCAGTTCTCTCATGGCTTACTAGATGTCCACCATTAAGTTCAACCATTCTTGCAGATGGATATAATCTCTCTGCAAGTCGTTTTGCATGGGACAGCTGAGCAATTACATCATGTCTACATGGGATGAGGAAAAAAAGAAATACATGTATTAGTTTTCTTGGAAGACACATATGAACAATGAGAAAAACATAGTAAGAGTCTCTAATAGGCTAGGCTACCTGCCATGAATTACTGATACTGGAAATCCAGCCATACGGATAGATTCTATCTCTTTTCTCGACATTTTATGGGTCCAACATGCATTAATCTGCCCATCAAATCCATACTTTGACTGCATACCAGTTGATGATATGGCTTTTACGTATTCCTGCAGAATTATAGCATCATGTTATGCTTCCAAATCATAGAGACACTACTCGATTATAAAAATATAGCCTGCATCAGAAAAATAGTTTGACACCAAGGGTCTTCTGTCGTACAGGAGAACACCACAAGTCATAGTAATGGTTTAATGAGAATTGGATACAGCAAGAACAAATAAAATTCATGGCACTGATCTTTACCCCAATGACCTAAGAACTATGACTCTATTCCAGGAAAAACATACAATATCAGGTTTCTCGCCTCAAGTTCATCATATTAGAATTCCTTACTTGGTATAAAATTGATCTTCTAGTCTTTAGTCCAATGTACTCTTCAAGATATTCCTGCATAAAGGAGACAGTGGATTTTCGATCAATTCTCAATGATCTGATGAGTTCTGAATACAAAACAAAACAGAAAGATAACTAAAGTGGAAATTAAAGGGCTGCCATGCTTGACTATCATAACCTATAAATAAGTTTTACCTGTGAGTAGTGGGTATCTAAATCTACGGCTGCTCTCTGTTCAGGTGTTTTTGCCCTCAGAAAACGCAGAGCAATTGACAGAGTTTGAAGGTCAAACTGAAAAGAATAAGAGCTGTAAATTAGGATCAGGATGGCATGACACATTACAGAAAGTCCCATATATGGGTTGAAATTCAGAAAAAAAAATAAGTTGGGATTTTGTTGGCTATGCTTTTTTCTTTGACCCAATTTTGCCTCGGGTGGATTTGTTTTCGGTCATGAAAGATAAGCAAGAGAAAGACAAACAGCATAAAGCTATTAAATAACCCCACAAATTGATACCTTTGGTAAGCATTCATAACCCCCACCAGTTACATTCAACAATGCCAAGGATGAAATTCGCTCAGGCACCATTGACGCAAGCTTGCAAGCAATCATAGCACCTGCATCATCAAGAAACCATTCAATAACAAG